>NC_085139.1:225084483-225365704 GCF_024139115.2 Armigeres subalbatus
CTAGAAGTTACGGTCATAGAGGCGAAGTTAGTAGCAAAAAGTACGCAGATACTGCTTCACCATGCAAAGAGACTCGCTACTATGTAGGCGATATAGTGCTCCTGGCCCAGCATAAGAAAGGAGCAGATCCAAGCGTTTCTTCCCAGAAAAGGTTCAAGTGAGTGGCAAGAAGTGGTGCGAAGGTAGTCATTATCAGCAAGGCGGTGTCCTATTCCCCGACGTGCAGGACGTAAAATTGCAATTCCATCACCTACGATTCAGACGAGTATGAAACCAAACACGCGAAGCCTGCAATTCGCTGCAGGTGGTGATGAATGACTGATTTTGCCAAATCAAGATGCACGAGGAGAGTTGAAGAACCAGTAGAAATCTCATCAGAAACAAATAAGAGTAAGAAGAGAAATTAAGAAACCCTGCACGCTTCGACAATAAACGTATATACTATCTTCACAATGCTCAAGTATTGAATTCAAACATAAGAAGAAACAGCTGAAATAAAAAGAAATGAATTAACTGAATTAAAACAAATAATTTATCAAACCCAGTTTTGATACCGATAGGTACTCTCGAGCGAGCATGCATTTGCAAACACTCCGTTGAGCATTTTCCAAGGATAGGTTCTTTGACGATCCGAAAGCACAAACTAGTCAGAACATGGCCTTTTAATCTCTAAGTCAGAAGAACCGTTTCAATATAGCTTATTTCACTTCAACAACTTTATCACTAATTGACTAAAATAGAGGCAAATTCAGCTTTCTACTTGTTTAAAAGCCTGATCCTTAGAACAGGATGCCTAAAGATATTTTCCTATATGTTCTTCACAGTCGTTTAAAAATGTCTTCAAATGTCTTCTAATATAAAAATAACGATTATTGAGGAGGAAAATCAATGTTATCCAAAGGTTTAGTGAAATGCTATACCGTAAAATCTCCATCAGTAAGATGTGGAATAATATCTATTTTTTAACAAGAGCAAATTATTAGATTCAGAGAATATTCTTTAAAATTATTTATTTTTATGTTACGATTTCCCTATGGATTTTGTACTGGGCGGATTTTTAACAGAATTTTCTACGAGGAACTTTCTTCAATTTTTTTTAAAAGAATGCCTGTTGGATTCAAATTTACTGTGAATATGACAGAAAGGCATCCAGAGAATTTCCTTCTGAATGAACTTTAAATTTCTGATCAACTTCCGGATAAATTCTGAATGTAGCTTCTTTTAACTCTTTTTGGATGAACTATATACATCTGGAAGTCTCTGAAATTTCCGAGAAGATTCCTGCTTGGAACATCAAGAGATTTACTGAGAAACCTCCGGAAAAGGAGGAAGGAAGTTCGGAGGAATTCAGGAAGGAACTTAAGAAGGAATTCTGTGAAACTTCAGGACTAAATTCTAGATGTTTTTTTTCTGGAGGAATACTGCTGAAAGTTTTCTGATAGATTTTTTAAAAATATTCTGAGGGAATACGGCTCGGTGAAGTTCCTGAAGAAACTTCTGGAAAATTCTGGAGGTGTTCTGGATGATTCTTGGGTGAGCTCTGATGAATTGCTGCAGAAATTTCGAAAGCAATCCTGGAGGAAATACCAGATAAATTTCATAGTATTAACTTCCAGGCATTCTTGGAGAGTCATTCGACAACTTTCTTAAAAGATCTTAGAGGAAGAACCTCCGGAGGGATCCTAGGCTCTGCAAGTCCTGGAAAACTTTCGGAAAACATCCTGAGAACTCATCTGAGTAGAATTCGTGAAGGAACCACTGAGGAAAATGGACGTATGATTTTCAATCAAACGCCTTATGAAAATTTGCCACAAGGAATCGTATGAATTTCAATATGTTGCCTTATGAAGATGTATTTTCATTTAAAAAAAAAGCTAAACGTGTGACTAGGTTCGAACCATGGACCGTCAAGGTTTGGGAGGCCGGTATAGACCTCCGCCCATCGACGCGCAGATACTTGGGAAAGTAATCAAGTATAAAGGCACTGTTGAGTGGAATATCAGTCTAGATTCTAGCCTGATAGCATATGAAATTTCGATAGTCCATTCTCAGATTGTACTGAAGAGTTCTGGAGAACTGAAAAATCCTGAAACTTCGGACAATTTCCTGAGGGACCCCAGAAAGAATACCATGGACGATTTTTGAAAAATTTATAGAGGAATTCCCTGAGAATACTGGAAGAATGTCCAAAAATATTTCCTAGAAGAAAAACATGAATTCAAGGAAAAATTTAACCAATTAATGATGTAGCAATTTTCATGAATTTCTTTTTAGGTAGATTTTCACTGTAGATTATTTAGAAATTATGAGAAATACCATTTACTTTAGCATAATTTCTAATTTCTTATTGACATCGTAAGAATTTTAATGAAATTAATTGCAGGACAATTTTCTTGTGGAAATTAAAAGGTTTATTGTGAGAATTACGAAATCAAGATAAATTTTCCGTTTTAAATTTTGGAGTTTTTTTTATTTTTTTACGGAAATATTAAATATTAATTTTGTACTGAATTTACAATTTAATTCTCTTGAATATAGACAAGAAATTCCTCATAATTTTCATCGGAAATTCTTTTAAAATTCACAGAAAATTCAAAGAGTTTCCGTCGAAATGTTGATGAAAGTCGAAATACCTTTTACATACACGCCATCGGATGTTTTTCAACGCAACCCTAACTCAGATTATTAGTATGAATCTAAAATGCGTTGCAGTTTAATCAGCCATATGTGAATGTATTTTTATGTTTAGACTTCTAAGCCCCAAGAGACTATTATAAATTTAATGTTTTGCCTTAATTTACATATGGTTGGGGATTCAGCAAACACGCACCAGCGGCTTTGACCTTTATATTTGGTTACGTCGCAAAGACACTGGAAAGTGTTTCATTTAGTCAGTGCGTACATTTGTTGGGATCCTCAGCATATGACGTTAACGATGTCTGATACGATTTTAAACCAAGTGAAATCTATTGCGAAAACCTTGTAAAAAATAGGAAATATTTCATTGGCGCTTGGTGTGATTTAGGTAACGCCGACCATGAGAGGTCATGAATTATAACTAAAATGAACAAATTATATTTTCTTTCGGCGGTACTATTGTTGTTTCAAGTATCTTCAAATAATAGATAAGTCCAAATATTGTACAGAAAGTCTTGAAATGTCTTCACAGAATAAATGTCTTCACTGGAGGTTCAAAGTTTCAAATTGAAGACATGTCTTCAAATCCTAGCATCTCTCTGAGTTAAGTGGATTGCATTTGACACTTCTCAATGACTAATATTTATCACATGAACCATTGCATAATGACGTCATATGACAATTTATTTTTACCCGTATTCAAATGGCGAGTGAGTTTCATGACGCAACAAGTTTACATTTTATATGGAGTTTTGGGCTCGTACAATCGTCTAATGTATACAGTGCGTGAAATGTCTTATTGACCTGAAAGTTGATAGAAACAATGATGGTACATGAAAATTAAACCTATATAGTTATAGTATTTTAGTATCAAATAATAGATGGTATCATCAATGATGAAAATTATATTTAGTAGGATGATAAAGCAAATGCGAGGGCAACATGTACATCATAAAAAATATAGCCTTACGTATACATTGTATACGAGAAAGATAAAAATTAAATCATCTTTATATAACAATGATTCAAAGTTGTGTAATTACGGAAATTTACTACTAATAAAATGATATGAATGAAAAATCCATTGTAACATTAGTTGTTATTAATAAACTTTTCTTTGAAGTACAGGAGGAAAAAGATGTAGTGACTGTAAGATTTAGAAGCCTTGAAAAAGTAATTATAAAAGTACCAGAACTAATGAATTACAACTCGAATAAATATATATATATATTATAATTTAATTATTATAATTTCAAGTAAAACAAGTAATAACTGAGTAGTATCGGTATAAAATAATTATCGTTAAAATGATAACCATTTCAAATAAACTCGTTGTGCTAGAATTAATAGTGTATGAGTTTGCGATTTTTATCCATCAAGTTATAAATTCAACATGAACACAAACCACCAAGACTTAAGAATTATGCTATTCACCGAGTTATAATTTACAGCGGAACACAAACCATCTATAAAAATATTATTTATTATACTTTGAATCAAGTTTCAATTTGAATCGAAGTAGTCAAGGGCTTTGGCATAAAGCACGAAGAGGAAAAATTATGATCATTCTTGAGACTAATTTTGCAACGAAAGCACGCTGAAAAGTTCTCGAGTCAATTGAAGAAAATGTAAATTTAGTTAATTATATAATTAAAAATTAATTTATATATTTAAAATGGAAAATCGTAATACGCACACACACAAGGTTGCTGCCTGGGCAAAATGGAAGCTTTCGATAGATGTATCGGTGTGTCAATGTCACTGTTCCGTTTCACCGCGTTCCTTCCGTGCTCCCAAAGTGTATAGGGTGAAATGAGTGTGCAACAAAAGCTGAGGATAAGATGAATGGGAAATTATAATTATTGTTAGCTGCAATTGTGTAAATGAGAACCCGCACTGGCACTCGAAAAAAAACATAAACCGAAATCTCTAATCTCTTTATCTTTTTTTTTTTGTGTAATTCTTTACAAACGGTTATCAAAAGCTAATATCTCTATTGTTCTGGAGAAAATAATGAGCAAAAAAGCTCAGAACAATAGTTATTCACTTAACAGCCAAAAATGGAACAATTCAGTAAAGCAACACAAAGGCGTTCATACCATTAGCGCCTAAAAATTCCACTAACGCCAAAATTTCACTTGATTTTAATAAACTCACGGTAGAATATTGAAAAGATTACTAGTAGGTATCACAATTTTAGAGTTTTAACTCGTCGCCACTGAAAGGATCTCAAAAGTAAGCGGCAGGGGTTTCTTCCAGGGTAAAATAAACTGAACTAAGAGTATGAGGTCTAAACAAACTGAATGTATTATCATTTCTCCATCTAGTGTTAAGATCGAAGTTCCTTTTACAATGACTCTACTTCTCCACTCTCTTCTCTGTACTTCTCACTATGCTCTTCTCTCATATTTATACTTTCAACATTCAGTGGTCGCCTAACAGGCATAACGTTTAGGATGACTCAACTTATCTGAGTATTCAGAACTATCGAACAATGTGATTTAGGATTCAAACATGGCAGATTTTTTGCTTGCTCTCGAAGCGAAATCTTCTCAAGGCATTTTTCTGCAAAGCAACATCCTGGTGAACAGTTTTGATGAAGAAAGTGGAGATCCTATCTCTCTTCTGTGATTTTACACTGCCAATCTAAAACGTTGGGCATATATGACCCATCCGCCCTGAAAGGTTAAGATGTTGAGTGATTGCGTAGAATATTGCGTATGCCGAAGTGATTTGAGGTAGTATACCGGAAAACAATTGCTGTGAATGAAATGAATTTGAATTGGAAATTCGGATTTGATCGTTGACTTACCTGTTTTATCAAATTTCAAGCGCATTACTTCCTTCTTCAGAACCGAGTATCGTTGTATATTGATGGTTCTTTTCCAGGTCTCATTTTGATCCATTTTTGTTCTGGGTAGCTGTATGCCTAGATTATCCCCGTTGATGGCAATAAAGGCATTCTTAATGGCGTTCAATGCCTTTCGCTGCTGCCTTCCGAAAAATCTGCAAAACGAATTCTAGTTTTCAACAAAGGACCTAACCACCGTGACTTCTTCCAATCAGCGTGTTTGCATCGTCTGACAAATCGCCGTTGAAGATGATAAACAGACGCATTAAGTTTTATTCTGTACATCAGAAAGCTGATTCATTCGAGGTGAAGCAAATGTAGTCGATTTCTCCACGGAAGGCCCACGTGATCTTGTAGACCGACATACAATTGGTACTTGTTCCTCTCAACTCCACTCCACGGCAACAAGGCTTCCACAGCAACTCCTCTCCAAATCTCCTTGTGATGCAAGCCAGAGTACGAGTTACCTTAGGGAAGATTGGATAACCAATCCCAATGGCCAAATTCAATATACTAATGTTTTGTAAATGTCCGATTTGACGTGGAACCGCTCTATCCTGATTTCAAGGACAACTGTGATATCTCGCTCCAAGAGCAAAATTCATCCCATCAGCGTAATATTTTATAATTTTACTCTGTCATAAGAATTTAAAATACTTGAAAATATTTAGCTACGATAGTATTTCTTTGATTCCATAAATTATCCCACCAAGTAATCTCGTCCCCGCTTCCTGCCATCAATTATGCCCTTTTCAGAGGCTACATACTCGATAGAACAATTGCTTGCCCGCCATATCACTTCGTGTCGGTACCATACTGCAAACCTCCTTCTTCCTAGAGCGTCCCTCTCTGATAAAGTTCTAACAGTTTAACAACGTTTTGTTTAGATTTAATGTCACGACTATTTATAATAGGAGTTAGAAAAATCTAGATCTCATGACAATGGTATAAAGGTAGATCGAACAAGTCTCGTTTCTGTCAATTTGTTCAGGAGGGCAAACGATCAAAATATCAATATAAAACAACTTTTGATTTAGGTTTACAAAAGTTATTAACATCACGGGTACACAAGTCAGCAAAATTTTGGCGTCACCTAACAATTTAAATGTTCTTCTAATACGATCAAACAGTCAAGTCGTTCATTGCTAAGGCAAAATAGTTTTCCTAAATTTATTCTGATAATGATGAGTTTTAACTAACACGAAACAACGGCCAACAAAATGAGCTAACTTCGCTCACAGAGGCGGTTTATAAGCGTGATAAATTGGGATTGGTTTTGGCAGCCGCAGGACTAAACTCTGTCTGTTTATTCCTCCTAATGCGCATGCTTTTGTGTTAACGTAGATTGTCATGTGTTGGTAAACTGTTCAGGCAGCGGAGTTCGAGAAGGTGATGGACGAATCTCTGCTACATGTGGGGCTACCGTTGGGTAAGCGATAGGGAAGGTTTAAGCTGAGGCTGCATCCCAAGGAATGTTGGCTCTTCCAGTGGGTCGTCAATTTCAGAATATTTACAAGGCGAATCGGAGGATTTAATCAACGCCCGCGAATCCTTGACTGCCTTGATGGCTTTGATCAGTCGATCTTTCAGCGCCAACAAAAGCTTTCATATGGGGTAGATCAGTCGGTTGAAACTGAAATTATAGGATTGTTTTATTTCTCAGAATATTTTTTAGTTATTTGATAAAAAATTCAGATTGTACTACCACTATCACCAGGTATGTCGCTCTTGGATAGTTCTCCGGTGTGCCCCACTTCTCTATCGTGAACATTTGGGACCGTTCGATCTACAGCTCTTTGAATCCGTTCATTGGTACTCGGCTGGTTCCCGTTACAAACTGCAGCAACCGGGATCGCATCTCGTTCGAAACGACAGCACCGCCTTCCAGAACCACTGGATGATGACGTGGTTGGCGTAGTAATCACCTGTAGAGAGTATTCGTTTCCAGTCCTGACGTCGATGCTTTGAATGCCGCACATCAGCAGCTCCAGTTCGTTCTCGTCGAAATCTTGCAGCAGATTAAGGGAACGATCTGCCAAACCGTCCAGAAAAGCTGACATCTGATCCTTAACTCGCGCCACGAACCTCCACTCAATGACCAGCTGATGTACCTCGTCCTTATTTTCATTCGTGACTTCAATATCCGCTCCTTGCTTCAGCTCCCGTTGACTGGTGTACCAAATGTTTCTCATCTACGCAGAACGTCAGCATCAACTCGCTCGGGTCGTTCTCTTTGATCCACAGCAGAGAGTTGTAATACTATATCTACCGATTCCATATCCTTGAGATCGATCGGTTTCTGCAGCATCATCTTGTAGAACGGCCGAATGAAGAACGCATCCAGGAGTTTGCTGGTACACCGCCATCCCTGCGACCCTTCCGATGAATTTGAAATAGTGCAGGTGATCTTCGTTGCACAGCCCACTGAACGGTTGATCTGCAGGGTGTAGTTTCCATGGCGGAGTACTCGAACAGACCATAGTACGGGTTGAACATCTCTTTGGACGCAGATAGAACCACTCGCGGGCCAAACCACCATAGTCGAGGCCAGTGCCCCTCGAACTCGATCCACAACAGTCTTCACAGTTCCGTTTTGGTGATGGAATTGATGATGCGGTACAGTCCCAGAATCGAAGCCCGGCGAACCTTAATTTCGATCTTGTTCGGTACGTTGGCCTGCAATGGAGAGCAAATGGAGTGATTAAGGAAGATCGTTTTTGTTCCCTTCAAGTAATATAAACACCTCATTTGGGTGTCTTGCAGCGTTTCAGGCTGATTTTGGTAATTGAAAAGTTACAACCTAAACGTTCTAACGATGACCTTTACAGACTAATATCTAAAGCATTAGCATAGCATAGGCATGACATGGCATTGTTATCCCAACAAACAATTTTAGCTGAATAGTTTCAGCTAACAATGGAGCTCTTTTAGTTGAATAAGCTGCTTGCTTTGCAATTTTTGTTGGATAGACGAGATTCTAAAAACAACCTAAATAATTGCGACAAACTCGAACAGATAAAATATCGCTTCAAGATCCTCGTCAAGTCCTGACAGATTGTGACAGAATCATCGATAGGAATTCCGACTGAATCATGAAAAGGATGCGTCAAGCGGATGAAAACGACTCTCGTAAGCACGAGAAAACTGGAATGACAAAAATATGTCGTGCGAGATCCCAGGACCCGAGTGGAATGAGGGCAAAACAAAACCATAATGCTGCTGGCATTTCTAGGCATCCGACGTTCAAAGCCATGAGGAGCAGTACGGTCAAACAAACGGATTAAGTCGATGTACCGAGACTGGCAAAGTCCAGGGCAAACATCCAATTAAAGGTACGCGAGAACCAAAGACAGGAGATAACTAAACTCCCC
Source organism: Armigeres subalbatus (assembly GCF_024139115.2). Taxonomy (NCBI): domain Eukaryota; kingdom Metazoa; phylum Arthropoda; class Insecta; order Diptera; family Culicidae; genus Armigeres; species Armigeres subalbatus. The sequence continues at coordinate 225,093,343 of NC_085139.1, forward strand.
ATGCACGGTAAACAAAAAAGGACCTTCATAAAAAAATAGTCAAGTTCACAAGTGAACCTCCATCACGCAAAGGGGCATCAGGCCGTACTTATGCAAAAGGTTCACAGAGCAAAATGATATCGCATTCTCCGGAGCTATGGGCAATAAATAGTAGGATACTTGGAATAACTACATATTCCAGTAAGCTAATTTATATGAAGGTAACTTGCACCAAGAGCTGCCATTTGAAGTGAACGGAAGAATAAACATAATTATGTCAGGAATTCATCAGTATATTGTTGCTGGTCATGATGGAGGTGCCAAGCAGCCCAGCGGGACAACGGTAATATATGTTCTTCAGCATACTTTCCAGCGACGTGGGTTCGATGTACTCCACCAGAAGTAGACGCTTTCGTTTCTTATTTAATGAAACAAAAACAGTCGTTCATAATTGGAACGATGATGCCAATGTCACTCATGCACCGTATGCCAGACGGACATCAATAACAGAGGAATGGTACCTTTGATTGCATTTCTAAAAAATGAAATGATATATCTAATGAGGAGATGTCTAATTCATGAACCATAGTAAAGCAGGAAGTTCTGACTTAACGCTGTATGTCCATTATTTCAGGACAATATAAATATGGCTATTTTCAGTAAAGAATCTTGTAGATCATAAACATATCATTTTTATATGAGGCGGAAAACAACTCACACAATATATCAAGATCCCAGAAAACTGATTGAGACTATATAATTCTAAGTTAGATGTCGAAAAATATATTTTATCTAAGCTTAAACTCTTGGGATGAACTTGAGAAAATCAAACCAGCTTAGGCTAATCAAAACTTTTTAATGAAAGTTGTACCTTAAATTACCTCTCTCGAAATAAGAGACATACTCATGGTGGAACAACAGACTACAAAACTCGCATAAAGAACCGGAAAACTTTTCAACCGGCTAAGCGAACACAACAGTGGAAAAATACCAATCCCCCGATTACAACCGGAGAATTAGAAGGATCTAAAAGGATACATTGGCGATACATGAAGTAGCATAAATACTCCAGCAGCTGTAGTTAAAAAAATCCTACAGCAAAGATCATTTCTAATGGACTCGGTATTTAAAAAAAGATATCGCATTATTCACTACATCTGAGTGAAACTTTAGAATTGATGAACACTCATTTTCCAGGGTCTATTATCAGTTCAAAGAAGACAAAATGAATGCAATAGGAATCGAATCATTGAACAGCCATCAGATTTGGAACAGTGAACGAAATGATTGAGCTAGAAAGATCCAGGAACGATCACGTATTCTGGTCACAAATTTTACTGAAGAAAGGTTGAATGAGTACATGATTCCTTGAGCCTTTCAAATCACGGTAGTGATGGAATTCCCTGTACTACTCAAAAGGTAAGGCACTTTAATACCTATCCTCACAAAGCTGTTTTTTTATAAGTTTCGTTGAGCTACATTCCATCAGTTTATGAGAAAAGTACGGTGACATTTATCCCCAAGGCCAATGATAAACTCACCAAAATCCTTTGGCCTTAAGCTGTCCATCGTTCCTACATGGAAAAACAGAAATAATAGATGAACATATCAAGTCATCACTATTAATCCCAACTACCGTTAAAAGCTCAATTCGCTTATCAGGAAGGTAATCAATCATGTACACATTACGTATGATTCAATAAAATTAGAAAAATCTTTGACAAAAGAAATTTTCCTTCTGCTTTTCTGCCAGATATAGAGGAGCTTTTTGACAACTCTTTTGACTCAAATCGTGGCTTCGATAAATGCATTGTAGATTGGATTAAAAATGTTAACAAAGAGAAATATCAGCTAACCTTGAAACCTACATTGAAGTGTACAACACAAAAGGGTCATGAAGGCCCGTATTATTACCTTTGTGGTCTTTAAGTGATAATATCTTTCAAATGCACCATATGCCCGGGCTTCGAAGTATTGGCTTCGTGACGAATTGTCATAATAGTGCGAGACAAATACAATGACATTATCGCCACAATGCTAAACTGTTTTAAACCCTATGTTCCCACAGGGCGATAGAAAGTTGAGTCAAACAGTCAAAACACTATGTGCCTTCCGCGTGGAGGAAATTCTCCAAACAACATGATACTTGAAAGGTAGCGATTGAATTCAAATACGAGTCAGATTCCTGAGCGTGTCTCGATTAGCAAACTTAACTGGACATGCATTTAGAACCGCCATTAACAAAGCGACAAATGCTCTATAGGATAGTAAAGCGAACTTTTTGGTGGAAATGAGGGACTTAAGCCGAAAATGATCCATTGATATATTCAGCTATATAAAACCAAGTTAGCCTATAGGTTCGTTGGTCTGTGGCCAAAGACGAAGAGAGAGTGCCTCAATGAAGCTCAAGAAAACTTCAACGATTTCATGACTATCCTCAATTGGTGCAATGAGCAGTACCACGAGTGACACTACAATGCTTTACTAAGCCTATCCTCTGCATCAAATCTTCACAATTAGAAGCTGAAAAGTGCATTGAGGATCGAAGATCGAAACCTCTTAGGAGGGTGACCATAGAGTCATCTTAGACATTCTAAAAAACTTCAGGTATAAACTCCCCTAGATAATAAACAATGAGATGGATGGAGAAAAAATACAATTTCACAAGACTATTCAAAGTATCTATGGCAATAATGGTTGAATGGGACAACACTTGAATTCAGGGATCAATTAGTTTTACTGACGTCAAATTGAACAACCATGTGGAGCAGGAGTTACTGGCTCTGGGATAGACATATCGATTCCCATGGGAAGTTGAGTCCATCGTATTCAAGCGAAGTTCACGACAATTCTAGAGTGTTCTGTAATGTTTCGGTGAACCAGCACTCAAATATATCATACGTCAGTAGCCACAGCAACTTTGGAATGCTCTGAGTAACATCACTTAAAACAAGTTTCAGAATGCATTCCCTCAAAAATTACTTCGGAACCAAGTTAATCTATATTGGGTTCCAGGACATGTCAGAATGATGGTAACGAAAAAGCCCGATATCTTGGCGGATCCAGATCATCAAGTCGGTTACAGGGATGAGAACCTTTTAGCTTTTACCAACTATTTCTTCGTATGGAGCGAAGGTGTAACCTATAGAAATAGAAGAGCCAATTTTAGGAACCTAACTAATACTTGGCAATCAAACGTTTTATCACCCGAATGTTTCCATTGACTCGCAACATCTTGAAACCTATCAAAGAGACCTAAGCATTATACGGGTCTCATTACAGGTCATTGTCCAGAGTCGATATCATTTGAAGCTTATAGAAACTCGGATGATCTGACGTCGCTTCTGCGACATAGAAAAAAGATCGGAGCATCTGTTGCCGTTGTCGGCACGATTTTCGAACAAGACAAGTTCTTCCCAAGGGCACATGAACCCACTTGAGCTGGAACAAATCAATTCGGTGAGTGCATTTCTTCTAGCTGAGCCGTGTTAGAGAGCTTATTAGTCAACATAGTGACGATCATTCCAATGCGATCCATAATGAATAACCAAAAAGTGGGAATGTATTACAATAGATCAAGAAATGGTGCAGATAATAAAATATGCCCGAAAGGAAAAAAATGAAAAGGATTCGACAAGAATCTTGAACGGAATTTGACATCATCTCGGACCTTTAAGATTATTATCAAGAAGCATCAGCATAACAAGGCATGACATGACATTTAGTGGACAGGATTCTAAAAATAGCCTGAGCAGGATCACGAACGAATCTTGAAGAGGACTCCAACACAATCCTGAACAGGGTTCCGACGCAATCCTGCACAAGTTTTCAGCAGATTCTGGCAAAAAAATTCGACAGAGTCTTGAACATGATTTCGACTTATAACATCTTCCGGAATCTTGAACAGGACTCCGACAGAATCCTGAAAGGGATTCCGACAGATTTCTAAACAGGATGCCTACAGAATCCTGAAGCTGATTCTGACAGAGCCCTGAACAGGATTCCGACAGAATCTTGAACAGGATTCGGACAGAATCTTGAACGTGATTTACGATAAAATGGGCCGATGATTTACACAACAAACAGATTAAATCTTTATTTAAAAGCTAATTTCCCATACATTTAGTTCACTCCACGACAGAGAATCGTTTACAGCCTGCAGCTGCGGCGCATCCCACATGTTAAAGCAAAGCACAACTGTCATTTGTCATTTCACGCATGCTGCGACACAGCCAGCTTAAATCATCAAAATGCGGCTTGGTGCGCCGCCTCTGAATACAGTGGATGGTGTACCCCACTGCAAAGCGAACTGAACGGATTCCGTCAGAGATGATTTAAAAACGCGGCGATGTTACTGTTGCGGTGGTGGTGAGATCACTCAATGAATGACTGGTGGCGCTGACAGATCACTTCCTCCGTTCGCTCGCTCGGTCAGACGCGCAATGTTGCTCTCTGACGGATTGTGCGCAGACATGCAAACCCCACCGTTAAATAAGATGGGTTTCAGGTCGTAGAGTGGATCCTCCCAACCTCCCTCTTAAAGAGATGATACGCTCATACCTCCGCGGTTGGGTCTCTTGGTTTTCAGGCAGGAGGCTAGCTCGGTTCCTGCTGAATAGTAGCTCTGTGGTAACTTTGACTGGTCGCCGATGAACTCCCCTGACTGTGTTCATTGAGGATATTGCTGCTTGCTGAAGCTGAGCTGCAACGGATTCGGATGGTTCTAAGGTACTGCTGGTACAGTAGACTGTAGGGTTATGCAGACTCGACATGAATCCAAAAGTATCTAGCGAGGATTTGAGACACTTGTTTGCGCGTTGGTGGGATCGAAATTCTGATTCATACCGTTTTCGGTTGATTGCAATGATGACCAATAAGGTTCCGCTTTTCCGGTAGCCCACGTTGTAGATGACTCGATCAATCCGTTCTAGTATTCCTTGACCGGGTTCCCATGACCAGGTATTGTTATCGGTCCTTTCGTCCAAACCTTAGCCTTTTCTGCATCGTCAGACATTTCTTGCTTTCGTGTACCCATGCACGGTTGACTCTCTTTGATTCGCCTTGTAGAACAAGTTGGTGTTCATAGATCTGTGTGCCTAGTTTTCTTCCCAGTAACGTTTGCTGGTTGCCTTCAGGGGCGCTACGGCAAGGAGTTGAGCGGTAGCAGGAAAAGATGTCAATGCATGTCGAGTGTTTCTCCCCGATGGATTTTTAGAGTCCCCTTGCAAGATGTCGACGAGATCCTTTGGCGAGTCCGTTTGATGATGGATGATAGGCGGCGTTTTCAAAGTAGAGATGCCACCATGTCTGTAAAGGACTCGAAATCTTCACTGATAGACTGTGTACCGTTATCTATAAAACAATGTTTCAAGGCATTCCATATCTGGAAAAGATCTCACGGAACATGGCTACTGTGGACGACGTTGTAATACGTTGGAGGAGATGACCCTGGCCACTTTACTGAATGCGTCGTTACAATAATCATAGTAATTAACATCCTAGTAACAATTCCGTCGACTGGCTTCCATGCATAGTCTGCATAGAATTCGCCAAGGTTTTTCTGGTAGCCGAAAGATTCCATATCGGTTTTACTGTGAGTCTTGGCTGTCTCGAGACATTCTAGCACGTACGACACGATATTGATCTGCTCGTCGATTCTGGCAATAGACATGTTAGTGGTATAATGCGCATTCTTTTCTACTCCAGGATGTCCTTTTGTGTAGGTACTCGTGAACTCGATCTCGAATGTAGATGGAATAACCCAGTTCGTTCCCTCATAGGGTGAGGCAAATCGGAGACAATAGTAAACGCCCCTGACGCTGGTAAAACTGATTGAAGCTGTGGATCGCCGATTTGGACTGATTTGTGGCTTCTGTGTCTGAAAACCTCTTAACCTGATTCATACATCGAACCTGTGTTCCTGCTTGAATCATCTTAACATTGACGTTCAGAATTTCCACGCATTGCTTGACGATGTCTTCACGGTGTCTCTGCAGATTCAATCGATGCGATGACGCCCATTTATCTTCAGATGGACGTGAGGATCATGACAGGACGAAAGAATATCAACATAACCACACTTTCCATACTCCCGTATTTGATGTTGAAGCTCGTACAGTAGGCAGTGTTAATGCCCATCGCATGGAGTCTGTTGGCTGGGCTATATTGGAATGCATTTCTGAATTAAAAGAATGGCTAGTAAGTCTTGTAGTCCGTTTCCAAGTAGAAACTTCGTCCAAAAATCATACGGTGGAGACGGGTACGCAGCGAAAGTGGTGCAGTCCCTCCTTCTCGATTTGGCTGTGTTGACTCGGTTGGTGTAAGACTTCTCGACATAGGATATCGGTTCATTGATCCATCCGAAGCCAGGGGCAATGCGCACCAATTCCGTAATATGACGCATTGCTGACACTATGATTTAAGTTTGATTGTAGTGGAGTGTTATGTGACTGCAAATTTCAGAGGAACTGATTGAATGATCGCCTGACATGCTTCACCGATCCATTTTGCTCTTAATTTCAACAACTGATCCATCGGGAACCGTACCATGCATTTCGGAACGTATTGCGTAATAGTTACCAGCTCCTAGGTATGAACGGAGTGAAGAAACATCTTGAGGCGGTGGCATATGGTGAGATAGCTGCTGTCTTATTCGGATCTGGTCGAGTCCATCACCATCCAGAATTTGCCCCCAAGTATTCCACTTGTTCCATGTTGAAATGGCACTTCTGATCCGTACTGTTCAACCGTCGAAGCACTTATTTCAGATTGTAGTCGTGTTCTTCTTTGGTGCGACCACCCACTAACACGTCATCCAATAAAGAGGTCTTTCTGATACCACTCCAACACCAGGGTTGCCATTATGAGACATATCTCACTGCTGTTTTGGCATCAAAAGAAAAAGAAACCATCCAATGCCAGATTTTCAAATATCAGACAGATTTTTGGTGACCAGAATCGGTAGTATAAGAGCATCAGAAAATCGTCCATAAAAGTATGCTGCTCAGGATGCGAAGTGCATTAGACCAATTAAAAAATGACCGCCACTTCAACTAGCTTAAAAAACTAATGTTGAATCAATTTCAATCTTTTTGTAATCAAAGTGAAGGTGTGGTTTCTGTGGATGTTGGTCCGGACTGCAGTTCAGCCATGCAGGTTCCCGAAATCAGTTAAAGGTTTCAAAGATGTCAAGCGATTAAATGGGCGTAATTTCTTGCATTTAGGAGGTTCCAGTAGCCTTGTAAAGCAAAGGCGAGATTACTAATCCAAATATGGCGAGTTCGTTACTCGGTTCGGTCTAGATGCTTTCCTGAAAACATTCTCGACTCCTGGGCATAATGAACCAATTACTTGCTACATCGATACATACTCATCCAAAGGCGGGCATAGAAGAGCTTTTCAATCAATATCTGAGGGAATGCTAATTGAATAACAAGTTGGTAAGCAGGCCAAGTTCAGTTGGAATGTAGAGCCATCAGAAAAGTTCTGCGTTGGGAGTTCTGGAAATGCATAACGTTATGTAATAAGAATCCCAATATAATGTAAATCACATTGTCTATTTTCATGGTCTATCACACTTTCTGGTTATTAAACAATCACTGGCATTCTGGAAGAACGGAAGATTCGAGGCGTCCGGTGAAAGAGTGAATAACGAATTATTGAGTGTCCATTCTCATCAGCATTAGTGGCTTTCGGAGGTTCTCGAAGATTCGGAACCTCCGTAAAGGGATAAATTCATGATACCATCTTAGACGAGGCAATTTTGTTCAAAGCTTTTCATTCTCACCTGAGTAACAAATGTTGCTTAACTCCCTTCTCATGGGCTTGTTAAGGCCCGAGGATCAAGTCCTCTGTTGTTATAAAATTCTATAAAAATTAAATTGGAACAATTTTTTTTACAAAAATTCAATTATTTACTATATTTATCAATATTCTTTTTGAAGTCAATTTTTTCAATATTTTTTATTTTTTATAATTAGAACTTCTACAGCTTGATATCATTAAACTCGATCTGAATTCTGAAATACTTAAATTGTTATGAACACCAAAATCTCATTTTTTCGGATATAGAATTGATTTGACGAATATCTCAGGCAGAAGCAGAACTTTAGAAGAAAATTTGATAAACATAGATCAAAAGTAAACAGATGGTCAAACAGAAAAAATAAGGTCAACATAATTAGATCATATTTTAGTTTAACTACTTAATTTTAAAATGATAAAGACAAATTTCTCCGATTTTGCAGATTTCAAGATGTAGTATGCAGACTTTCCCAAATGAGTGCACCTGCTCAACACTGCGTCCATGATCTGCTGAAATGCACCCGGAGCTGATACCAGGTGTGAGGCGAATATAGCGGAAAAGTCCCTGTGGTGTTGGACAGCAGATGCTGATCTCGGATCCACTTCCACTTGTAGATACGCGTCCGACAGGTCGATGTGACTGAAAACCTGCATCCGGCCATCTTGGTGAAATATGTCTTCTGGCAAGGAAGGACATGATTCGACTCAAAACATCGTTGAGACCTCCGAAAAAATCAGCACAAATGCGAACCTTACCGTTTGGTTTCCCACTACGACAATCGGTGCTGCCCAATCTGAATGATTGATTGGTTTGAGATTCCCAAATTCTGCAATCGATGAAGTTCATCTTCTACCGCACCTTGTACACTGTGAAACTGGACGTTTGGACGGTAAACTGGTTTGGTTTTCCTTTCAGCGTCAATCGCACTTTGTTTTTGTGTAAAGTCCCATTTCTGTTTGAAAAACTTTTGAGAACCGAACTTAAGAGACTTTTCGGTACGTGTTTGTCTACCACTGACCTTGTTACAAAACGAACTGATAGGCATGTCCCATAATCCGAAGCTCAATCAGTCACAGCCAAAAATGTTTAACTCAGATTGAGTGAAGAACACGACACAAACATCTCTTCGTTTTGTCACTGATGTTTACATTGACAACAATTCCCGGGAGATCAAGTGATTCCCTGAAGCAGATTTGGCGTTGTACAGACGGTGGGAATCTTTGTAGGTCCGATTTCGCTACAATTTGTCGGAGATGATTGTTAGTCCGACGCCGAATCAAACCGCAATTGAACCGGAACATCGTTGATACAGATTTCACGTACTTTCTCCGCTGACTGATGTTTCACTGACCAAAATTCACATCCTTGTTAGCTGGAACTGTACTTTTCTTCTTGTTTTTACAGCCGCTGGATTTCCAGAGAAAAGCAGGCACAATATCCTTCTTTATGTCCTTTTTCTTGCACTCGCGACACTGATGTTCACTGGAATGAGCAATCGGCAGAAATGCATTCCCCATGACCAACATGGGTTCGTTGATTGTTGTTCACTTTCCCCAGGCACCTTATTTGTGTTTAGGCTTGGAAGGTCGATCCTGATGAACGCTTTAACAGCACTGAATGATTGTTATTTTTCTACAAGACTGTTGTCTTGTTTCAGGTTCAGTAAACTTTTCAATCTTAACAACTTTTCCAGAGAAATGTCTTCGTCTCATCTAATTTGGTAATCAACCCTCACAATGTCCGAATCTCGCGACGATTTCAGACTGCACACAAAAATGAGACATTTAAATTCTCTTTCGGACAGTTCTCGCAACTTAAGTCACACACGCTTTGTTCACTTTGCACGAATACGCACAAATCATCCGAATCTTCTTTTGTCGTTTGCAGACAAAATAACGGCGGTGAAACACAGAAACTGGAGATCCAAAATCGTTTTCAATTTCGCGATGTTTTACTGAATGTTAACTCTTTAATATGTAGGCAAAATAAAACTTTGAACCTTCATGCGCCTGATTCAATTTTCTCATCAGCAATCCGGACTTTCTGCAGCATCAAGTCGAGTTTTTTCGGCATCTTTGTCGAATAAATCCGCATACTGCGTATTAAGAGTCAAAGATAAGCCTGCTCCGGATCATAATCGAACTGTGATGTTGCTAGAGAGCGACAAAACAATTTCGTCCTCGACAACTTCTGAATGGCCAGCTGGGTTGCTGGAAACCTGCTGAGTGAGTTGCGCCATCAACTGCTGCTGCTGTTAGTGACGGTCATCAGCATCTGGTTGGAATTTCTGTGATGCGCCTCCGATGCCTGCTGTACAGTTGGATCCTGCATTATGCTTCTAATCTAACTTTCACTGCACACGCAGTATTTTGTCGACCAAAACGACTTTCCACAGATTAAAAATTTTTATTTAAAACTAATTACAACAATTTTAAAACGCGGCGGTTACTGTTGCGGTGGTGATGAATGCACTCAATGAATGACTGGTGCTGATGACAGATCGCTTCCTCTCTCCGCTCGCTCGGTAGACGTCAGTGCTCTGACAGATTGTGTCAGACGATGAGCCCACCGTTAAATAGATGGTGCGTTTCAGGGTCGTAGGGTGGTCCTCCCAACAAACAGGATTGCGATAGAATCCTGAACAGGATTAAGAGAGAATCTCGAACAGGATTCCGACAGAATCCTGAACAGGATTTCAACAGGATCCTGAAATGGGATGCCTACAGAATCCTGAACAGGATTCCGACAGAACCCTGAACAGGATCCCGGCAGAATCCTCTGAACAGGACCTAGGCAGAATCCTGAACAGAAATCTGACAGAAGCCTGAACAGGATTCAGACAGAATCCTGAACAGCATCCTGACAGAATCCTGAACAGGAATCCAACAGAATCCTAAACAGGATTTCAACAGAATCCTGACAGAATCATGAACATTATTACGACAGAATTCTGAACAGGATTGTGACAGAATCCTGAACAGGATGCCGACAGAATCCTGAACAGGATGCCGACAGAATCCTGAACAGAATTTCGACATCTAACGTCTTCCGAATCTTGAACAGCATTCCGACAGAATCCTGAACAGGATACCGAATCCTGAACAGAATCCCGGCAGAATCCTGAACAGGAATCCGCAGAAGCCTTAACATGATTCCGACAGAACCCTGAACAGGATTTCGACATAATCCTGACAGAATCATGAACATTATACAGAATCCTGAACAGGATTGCAAAGAATCCTGAACAGGATGCCGACATCTAACGCTTCGGACCAAGCATTCCGACAGAATCCTGAACAGGATGCCTACAGAATCCTGAACAGGATTCCGACAGAACCCTGAACAGGATTCTGACAGAATCTTCCTGAACAGGACCCCGACAGAATCCTGAACAGGAACCCGGCAGAATCCTGAACATGAATCCGACAGAAGCCTGGACAGGATTCCGACAGAACCCTGAACAGGATTCCGACAGAATCCTCCTGAACAGAACCCCGACAGAATTCTGAACAGGAACACGACAGAATCCTGAACAGGATATCGAATCCTGAACAGAATCCCGGCAGAATCCTGAACAGGAATCCGGCAGAAGCCTTAACATGATTCCGACAGAACCCTGAACAGGATTTCGACATAATCCTGACAGAATCATGAACATTATTACGACAGAATCCTGAACAGGATTGCAAAAGAATCCTGAACAGGATGCCGACATCTAACATCTTCCGAATATTGAACAGCATTCCGACAGAATCCTGAACAGGATGCCTACAGAATCCTGAACAGATTCCGACAGAACCCTGAACAGGATTCCGACAGAATCCTGAACAGGATTCCGGCAGAATCTTCCTGAACAGGAACCCGAAAGAATCTTGAACATGAATCCGACAGAAGCCTAGACAGGATTCCGACAGAAGCCTAGACAGGATTCCGACAGAACCCTGAACAGGATTCAGACAGAATCCTGAAGAAGAATCCGACAGAATCTTGAACAGGATTGCGACAGAATCCTGAACAAGATTCCGACTGAATCCTGCACAGAATTTCGACATCTAACATCTTCTGGAATCTTGAACAGCATTTCGACAGAATTCTGAACAGGATGCCTACAGAATCCTGAACAGGATTCCGACACAACCTTGGGTAGGATTCCGACAGAATCCAGAACAGGATTCAGACAGAATTCTGAACAGGATTCCGGCAGAATCCTCCTGAACAGGACCCCAACAGAATCCTGAACAGGAACTCGACAGAATCCTGAACAGGAATTCGACAGAACCCTGAACAGGATTCCGACGAATCCAGAACAGGATCTGAGAACCTGAACAAGAACCCGGACAGAATCCTGAACATGAACCGACAGAACTTGAATAGAATCCGAGCAGAATCCTGAACAGGATCCTGACAGAATCCTGAACAGGAATCCAACAGAATCCTAATCAGGATGCCTACAGAATCCTGAAAAGGATCTGACAGAACCCTGAACAAGATACTGACAGAATCCTCCTGAACAGGACCCCTGCAGAATCTGAACAGGAATCGACGAAGCCTGAACAGGACTCCGACAGAACCCTGAACAAGATTTAAACAGAATCCTGAACAGAATCCTGGACGGGACTCCGACAGGATCTTGATCAGGATTCCGACAGAATTCTGAACAGGATTTCGAAAGAATCCTGAACAGGATGTCGACATCTAACGTCTCTCGGAATCTGAACAGCATTGCGACAGAATTCCTGAAGGATTCCGACAGAATTCTCCTGAACAGGACCCTGACAGAATCCTGAACAGGAATCCGACAGAAACCTAAACAGGATTCCGACAGAAACCTGAACAGGATGCAGAGAGAACCCTGAACAGGATACCGACAGAATCCTCCTGAAAAAGACCCCTGCAGAATACTGAACAGGAATTCGACAGAAGCCTGAACAGGATTCCGACAGAATCCTGAACATGATCCTGACAGAATCCTGAACGGGACCCGACAGAATCTTGATCAGGATTCCAACAGACTCCTGAACAGGAATCCGACAGAATCTAGAACAGGATTCAGACACAATCCTGAACAGGAACCCGACAGAATCTTGAACAGAATTTCAATGGAATCCTAATCAGGATGCCTACAGAATCCTGAACAGGATTACAGCAGAATCCTTCTGAACAGGACCCCGACAGAACTCTGACAGAATGACAGGACTTGAACAGGATTCACGAACTCTCAACAGAATTCGACATCTAACATCTCCGGAATCACATTCAAAGTTAATTGCTTATATGCCGATTAAGCCACCGGAGTGAATTATTATACTAAACTTGATTATGCATATGGTATCAACATGTGATAGATTTGTCGGGTAATCGCTTCGTTTGATCCACGACCCGGTCGACTGGGGTCGGATAAACCACAACGATCCAATACCCGAACAAATCATCACACTGTACATATGCATAATCAAGTTTCAGACATAGTAATCTTCCGGAATCTTAAACAGCATTTCGACAGAATCCTGAACAGGACACCGACAGAATCCTGAACAGGGTTTCGACATAATCCTGAAAAGGATTCCGACAGAATCCTGAACAGGATTTGTACATAATCTTGAACATGATTCCGACAGAATCCTGAACAGGATTCCGACAGGATCCTGAACAGTATTCTGACAGAATCTTGATCAGCATTCTGTCGGTATCCTAAACAGTGTTCAAACACAATCCTGAATTGGATTCTGACACAATCCTTAACAGGATTCCGGCACAGCAGAGTCTGGCACAATTTTTCCAACAGAATACTAATCAAGATTTTGACATAGGCCTGAATAGTATTCCGAAAAAAATCCGAACAGGATTCCAACAAAATGCTGAAATTTTGTCATAATTCTGAACAGGATTCCGGCAGAATGCTGATCAGGAATCCAACAGAATCCTATACAGGGTTCCGACAGATTCTTGAACAGGATTCCGAGATTCCTGGACATGATCGACTGCATCCCAACAAGATCTGACAGAATCTGAACAAGATTCCGACAGAATCCTGAACAGATTCTGACAAGAACTGGAAATCCTGAACACCATTAATCAATGTCATGAAGCACACTGCACGGCAGTTCTCCGTTGAGAAGTTTATAAATTTGCTCACACCATTTCTTAAGGACTTACCGGTTTCCGTAACTGTCCTTCAAATACTCGTATTTCCGTTTGTAATCTCTTGAGTAAGGTACTGCTTGGCCGGCAATGTTTGGCATCGAAAGCGTGGATCTTCCCATTGAGTGGTTCGGGTATCTGTGAAAAAGTCGAAACACTAATCTGGAAGAATACCACAATACAATCGTTTGAAAACCTCACTGTGATCGATGAAGAAAGTTCTTCCATCCGAGTGCACCGCTCTTCCCATCCTTCCGGCAGGGCGCCAGTCCATCCTCCGGGCGTCTCGATCGCTCACAGCTGTACTGCTGGACGCATTTGGCATTGGACTGGCTCGTCCGGTCCTTGGATCTACCCACGAGGTTTTCTTCTCGTTGTGATCGATGAAGAATACCTTCCGTTCGGCGCCAGCTGCATGGACCAACCTGCAGGAAGTACCACATCCGCTCCAGCCGGACTACTACTGGACGAATCGTTCCTTATTGGATGTGGACGACTGCGAAGAACGGTCATCGCCTGTGCGTTGTTGTTGTTGGTAGATGATCGCCGTCCACTCCACTCGTCTCTTCGTCAGCATCTCCAGCTTCCGGAGGACCGGCACTGCCAACGCTTCCGATCGATGAGCGACTCGACGAGCGGCGGCTAACTTCGTTGAGGTGCGAGGTACACGATCTGCACCGCATGATCCAAGTCCTAGAACGAAACGCCAACGAACGGATTACTCCAATTGGCGTTAATCAATGTCCCATCACCAACAACGATACCCATAGCAATAATACCTGCATCTACAATTGCAGCGCTTACTTCTATAGCCTGCAACAAATTCTAACAGCTCAGACGGTATAGCAATAGTCACACGAACACTAGTAAAGAGAAGCAGTACAGCGGCGACAAAAGCAACAACGTAGATTACCTCATCCTCGTTCACCGAACTGGAGAACTTCTTGCGGTGAGGGAGGAGCTTCTTCTCATCCTCGTCAAGACGCTGCTCATTCAGGGAAGGTTGTCGTGGCAGAATAAAAGGAACCGTTGGTGGAAGTCTTTTTCTTCAAAATTACAAATGTGTTGATTAGCTATTTCTCCGCTCACCGGAGCAGTTTACCACCAACCTACGGTTAACTCCAGCCAGTGTGGATTCGCCACCGAAGCCACCTCGATGCGCTTCTATCAGTGCGGCGGCAGGTGCGGTGGTGAACTGACCCGGATCGTCGGCAGCGATCGAGCGAATCCGACCGAAGCACTACGCCGTTCTCGTCTTCCTGTTGCCATTTGACGACATCGGACGTCCCGCCTGACACAACACCGAGAGAGCTTTGAATTGTTCAACGAGGTGGTAGACCGAAGAGTTGAGGCCAGGCTTGCATTGCTTGCCTGAGGTACAAAGCACAAATTAAATCGTAAAAATAAAATAAATAAATCAAAGAAGATTTCGTGCCACTACATCTACAAAGTCTAAAATCGGTCTCAAAACACACGCACACATTCAAACAAGCACACCTCAACCACCTCTTGATCCAGTTCGTCCTCAATATCGATGCTTAGTGCATCAAATCCACGTCATCCCCTAGCGCTTCCGGTTCAACTTCTTCCCGCAGTTGTTCGTGTTCCTCGTCAATGACGGGCGAGGATTGCGAATCGACGGTTTCACGACGCGAGAAGGTCTGAGTGATGCTGATCGTGACCCGGCCAAATCAACTCCTCATCGCCGTCGCCTTCATCGTTCGTCAAACACACCGAATCGTTGTCGGTACTCGCACTTTCGTTATCCTTCGTTGGACGGGTGGATTCACCGAAAGATCAAATACAATAGCCATAAAGATATCCAACACGACAAACAACGGAACATAACGGTTTGCATGCAGCGTTAAAGAAATTAGGGAAATAAAATCGAATAGTTAACAGGCGGCATGCTTAACAAGGTCCTGATGCATTGTTGTTACGTGTCATAGTTTTGGTTTTGATGAACTAAAAGAGGAGAATCAGATAGCCCTCAATAGCTGATATGAATACGTCTTGGAAGGCTGCAGCCATGTCGTTGTCCTGGGATGATTGAGTTAAACTGGAAGGAAAAGAAGCGTCGTTAGGTTTGTTTGAATGGGCGATGGTCAGGTAGATGATCGACAAGCCGATCAGAACTTCCATCGAAATTCTGAGAATTGTTCTGGAAATTCGGGTTGCGTGAAAGTAGCGAATGTCAGGCACAACTCTTCACCGGATTGATTTTGGGTACTCACGTGGCAGTTGGTCGCTCCCATTGCGTCGTCCGCCTAAATGGTTCACGTAGTACGTACGCCCGTTGGCATCCTGCCGTTCTTCCCAACCGGATGGAAGCGTGTCTGCTGCACTGCTGGCGATGTTGGAGTTCTACGGAAATTGCAAACAGTTTCAAATAAGTGAAATTTCAACGACCAAATGCTTGCAAACACGTACACTGGAGATCGAATTGTTTGTCTTGATGATTTCAACTATTTCACTGGATGCGTTCTGATCTTGGATATAGCGATATAGATCCAGCTGTCCTCGCACTTTGATCGAGCACTGAAAATAAAATGGAAAATAGTCTTAGGTGGTCTTGTATCGCAAATTCGCTCATATGGGAGTAAATCCTTCCAAACATTAGACTTCATTCTTATAACAAATGGTGCTGTAGAAAACTGCTCGCTATTAGCTCACTTAAATTCCTAAACATAAGGCATACGACTCAACGCCCTTAACTGCCAATCGAAACTGTGGTGTGGTCAAACCAAACTGTTCAATACTAAAATTAAAAACCAAACTAGCAGAAAAGATGGTAGCAACGAAATAAAAAATAACACTAACTAACTCAAAATACCCTACTGACCTTCAGGGCCGCAGCGGATAGCTTTTGTTGGCACCTGAACACCGTCGTCGGTGGCTCCTTCGGTAAGCGAGCGGCAGCTCCACCATATCTCCAGGAAGTCGTCCGTGAGCCGGTTCTCGTCGAACACCTGAAACACCAGCTTGTGCTCGCTAGGCTTCACCCGGAAGATGAACTCTTCGTTCCATACGGGTTGAGGGTTTCTTCTTGGTTTTCGGCACCGAGTCGATGTTTTGCCGCCGGAGATGGTGTTGAGGTCGATCCGTACGTACGGGTCACTGTCGTTTTGGGTTGGACGGGGAATGGGCGTGAGAAACGAAGTCTGCGATTGGGTTAAAAAGCATACGAACCTAGCACCGAATATGTCTTTTTGGCCAGTTGATGTCCAGCGATTACCTTTATTCGCAAACGGCAGCAGGTACCTTCCTCATTCTGAAATAGGAGAAAAGTTTGTATTTAAATAATTGGCATTTTTACAAAGGGTGTGAGCAACGAGGCGAGTTTATTTATTCAGTAACGAGTTAACGCGTGTGTTCGAGGATGTTTGATCTTTGTATCTCCACGTTTTCAGCTTAAGAATGTATAGAATGCAGTGCTTGACTTATTTATAAGCTTCATCTTTACAGGCCGGTCAAAAGAGGTTCATCTAGTACGCCTTATGTTATCTCTTCTGGAACGATCTAAAACATGCTTCCTATGGAATATTCTACATCTGTTTGGTCAGAGACCTCGAAGATCGACGAAGTATCACTCAGGCAGTGCCTGGTGTGATATTTTTAATCAACGGAATCAACTACCTCAAAGTCCTGAACAAACTGAATTTCCACATCCCAATGTAGTCATTCAATTAGGAACATATTCCAGCAGAAGGAAGTTCAAGCATTTAAGAAATGCATAAACCGGTGCGATTCTTTTCTGCACAACTGAACATTCTACACACCTGTTTGATAACAATGGGATCTCATGCGTCATGTTCCGGATCAGAAGAGTTTTATGCTCACAATTTGCAACAAGTTTTTATTGTCGGTCTAGTGCTGTATGCTAGCGATTATTGAGGAATGTGGTATGGCCGAATAGGACATTAGGCCGAAACCATCCGGCGAAAATCATTTGGCTAAACGGGTTATCTAGCCGAATAGGTAATTTTACGAATAGGTTGTTCGACCGAAAAATATTCTGTTCGGCCAGGGCTTAAATCTTCCGCAGTTTCTGCATAACAATCGTATTTAATTCTGCATGGACTGAATGAGTATTATAGTTCTTCGTCGTAAATGGTGCTATCACAGAAATATATATTGAGACTGGCATCTGATACGTGTAAACATCCGCAACCGATAATTCAAATGTATTTAAATTGGGACCGCGTTTGGCAATCGATTGGAGATGGCGCAAGGATCATTAGTTATTGGAACGCAGCCCAATGCGGCTATCAAAGCATTGGCTGCGTTCGACAGTTGTAAATCAGCTGCGTCCGTATGTACTGCCGCAATCAGTTGAGTAGATGGCAGTAGTGGGTCAACGTATATCAATTCAAAAGTTTACACAGGATTTTCAATAAAATTTGTTCTAGCTAAATATCTGTTATCTGTGGTGCTATCTAGCTCCAAATTACGTTTTCCGATATTTCCCCATACTTTTTTTCATATAAACTTCCAATAAGTTTAGCAGACCAAACGTTGACCGATTGCAAATCAATTTTCGAACTAACTTTCTCGAACTAAATTTGACATTTTATGCATATGCATAAATCTAGTTTTCAAACATAGTAATTAATTTATTTCCATCCAGATGGTCAATACCTGGAAATTAGGAAATAAACCTGGATTGAATTTAGAAGCTGTTCCTTTCTGTCGTGACCTTCGTACAGAGGCACTCTCCAACAATCGAAGATCTGCCCTGAGCACGTGTTTGCGAATGTTTATGGGGAAAGGATGGACACCTATTAAGAAAGGTGCGAGAACTGTACGACGGCTCATAGGTGTTACAATAGGTTTTGCAACTGTTAGTGAGGAAGGCATAACAATAGGAATCGTTTTGGTAGAGTACGAAAAACAAAAAAAAGATATTACAGAATAGGAAAGGACGAATCTGCTATTGAGCCCACGATTTCCTGCTTGTAGACAGACACTAGACACCGAGCTTGTCTCCGATTTGGGCAACCATTCTGGTGTTGAGAAATCGATGAACATTCTATCATTCTTGCTGCTGCAGGCATAACCGTCTCATGTTGACATAAAATCCATTTCAATACGGTAACAGTTATGATTGGTGGTGGCAATATAAACAATTCTAAAATGTTTAATCAGGACATGAAAAGTTCTTACGGATAATACTCATATAATTTGAGATTTTTTATTCAAATTTGAAGAACAAACATTGCTTTTCCAAGATTATTAAGGCCTTCCAAAAAGCATACAGGAATTCTCACGATTATCGAATATCTTCACAAGCTTTCAGCAGAAGTAGGGATCACAGAAATTTGTATAAATCATCCATTATTTCAATGATTTATTGCCAACTGCTAGGATTTTACGTTAATCTTTGATCTCTTGAGATTTGTATAAAGCTTTTTCCGTGGGCTTCTAAACGTCCTTCATTTATCATAACTTCAATCAATCACATTTGCAGATTTCAACTTCTACCCTGGAAAACATTTAGACAAAGAATATTTTCGATCATTTGTAAAGTTTGATCATTTAGCAGTTTGTCGACTCCATTCCTTAAGGCTCTATAAACCGTAATCAATCGATAATGACGATGATTTTATTCGAATCCGCAATACTAATAAAGTTTCGAACTAAATTCAATATTTGGGGGTATTTGCCGACTTACTCCATCATTGCATATTCATTAATTTTCATATACATTTTTCCTTATCCAAATCAACAATTACTCGAGGAATTGCAGGAAAACGCTGAAAACCTGCCTTTTTCCGGGCCGGCATTCTTATTTTTATCGAACGCATACTAACTCCGAACGTTCGAGCAAACACATACACATGCACTTGATTTTCACTTGATCTTTTCCCACTGTTTCCTTGATTTAACTACTCCTAAACATATTCACTAACTGAGTTTCACCTTTTATTCAATCTTGACTACCGATTAATTCACTTCACGCCCAAAAACCGTCAAAAACGCTTTCCAAAAATCGAAGAGAGACAAATTTGACGACCGTATTGAGTAAAATGCGGAAGACTCAAATTCACTAGCGCAATAAGTGAAATGGTGAGTACAAAATCACGCGATGCAACTTCATTCAATCCGAACAATACATCGTATACGGCAGCCAACACGCAAACAAAGGTGTGCATACACAAGAAAATAATCATCTCTTCACCGTTGCCAGATTTGTTTATTGGAAAAATCATTGCTGTTTGTCGGATTGAACAAATATACTAGAAATAAATATTTAAACATGTTATGTAAGCTTCTGTTAAATTCCAAGTGGTGAATAACATAATTTAAACCGATAAATACCCATATATTTGATAATGATCGTAAGTTTGAATTTATTCAGTGTATTTTCATAACTTTGCTTTCTAATGGTGTCGTTATTAGAATTCAACTAATAACAGAGTTAGAGCGCTAGTTGCAGTAGCTTAAACTAAATGATTGGAATTTTGTTATCATTTAGTCTAAGTCACTGAAACTATAGCTATAACTCCGTTACTAGTGGAATTCAAAAATGAACCATTAAGAGTTGTAGAAAACCTTCGCCTATAAAGTCCACCATACAAATATTTTGAAATTCAGCTCTGAATTGTTATTGAAACTACTAAATGATCGAACGCAAATACTGAATGATCGTTAACATCCTCGAATATGTGTTATGATATGAATAAATTTGTCAAGTCTGGCAACATTATGCATCAGCTGGCATATTATTAACAACATTTCCACCCACCATTGTAAACGAAATTATCTATTGTTGCTGCATTTTTCCGTACCAATTGCCTCACTATTACAAACAAGCGAGAAGATTAGAAAGACCTGTTTAGATTTTCCACGCAAACCAATACCATCAATAGGAGGTGAAGGATTCTGCTACCTGTCATGGTGTTGGTTTGCGTGGGCGAGCATCAGATTCGTCAAATCGTCGTCTGAATCTTGTTTACAAAGCAGATAAGTCGTTTGAAATTTGTCTTGAATTCTCAAACATTGTGATGGAGTCTTGAGCCTTAAGTTTAATTCTAAATTGCGTATTAAGGTGAACTGTCGTGGAGATTTTGGCCAACTTGCCTTAAAGTTCGTTGTTTGAATGGCGTTTGTAACGAGGTTATAGCGCTAGTTGCAGTAACTTAGTAGAAATGATTGTAACAGTAACAGTGGTTCGCAAGTAATAAAGAGAAAAATGTACGTAAAGGAGGTTGTGATAACGGTGGTCACTGAAAAACGGAATATCAATACTTCAATACTTTTCTATGAGTGCATTAAGTGCTTTCAGAGAAATATTTCCTCATGTAAATGAATCCCAAGAATATTAAGAAAACTGTCGCTTATACATTTTACTCCAACATGTTCAGTTGTCTAAACATGCCGTCAAAACAGGAAGGATGCGCGCCGTATAATACATTTTTTCAGGCGAACAAAGATCGAAAGTACACGATGGAAATTTTGAACCTGAAAATGTCTCGAAAACTGTTGCTGCATTTTCAGAAAACGAGCTATGGTATTCAAAGATGATTGGGAGGCCAAAGACACAAAGCAACCTCAGAAGGATCAGAAGTAGCATCCGGAAATGGCCGCCGTCCAACGGTCATGATACTTGAAGATTAAACTATTCCACACGACGGACTACGTTCCATATGCCATTATTCATTAATTTAAGTTTAAAGACCAAGGCCAACTCTTTATATAACTTATGTCAGATTGAACTGTACTTTTGTAGTTTTCTTCCTGCCATTCTTTTCATTCCCGCTATTTAGTGACCAACTTTAGTTTGCTGCTTGCCCAAAAGCCCTAAAACAAATTGTAAGATTGTGAAATGCCACGACTACCGATTACTCATCAACGTTCACTCTTGATGGCCAGAAAGTGGCCATCCACTTGCTGCTCGCACACCGAAGGTCATCAGATCAGTGAGAGACAAAGTGAGGCGAAATCCTCGATCCGGAAATTGGCTAAGCAAGCATATTTCAAAAACTACCATGCAACGGTTTCCAAGATGACTTAAAATGTCGTCCAGGGAAAGAGTAAAGTACCATCATAACGGATCGAATCAAACAACTACGGCTGGAGCGCTCGAAACGTTTGGTGTCAGCATTAAAAAGAAGCATACCGTCATCGTATTCTCCAATGAGAAAATGTTCACCATCGATCTTGTATCCAAACACGTACAAACAGGTTTATTTCGCCGAAGAAGATTGAAGAGTCTGAGAACGTGAAATTCAAGTATAACCAAACATCCTGCCGAAGTCATGGTTTTCCGGGCAGTTGTCCAATGGCTTGAAATCTCAGTATTTATCAAACTGGATTGTTGATACATTTTGAACGACCACGTTATGCCATGGATGAAAGCCAACTTCGAGCACACCAACACGTAAGGCCTGTGAACGTTCTCATCCCAGTGTTGGCGCCTTTCATTCATTTATTTAGTTTACATCTAAACCGATAACACTGAATCAACAATTCGATGCCACAATACACGGTTCGAGGCCGCATCTCTCCATCCTCGAATGCGCCCATGCTCGCCAAGTCGTTTTGCACCTGGTTCCCCTGTTCGCTCGCCCACGCCGTCTCTACCTGGATCGGAAGCGAACACTATCTTGCAGGGTTGCTGTCCAGCATTCTTGCAACATGCCCACCCATCGTACCCTCCGGCTTTAGCTACCTTCTGATACTGGGTTCGCGTAGAGCTGAACGAGCTCGTGGTTCATTCTTCCCGCCGCACACCGTCTTTTGCACCCGTCAAAGATGGTCCTAAGCACCCGTCTCTCGAATACCCGAGTGCTTGCAAGTCCTCCTCGAGCATTGTCATGTTTCATGTCTGTAGAGGACACCGGACTTTCAACGTCTTGTACATGACACATTTGGTGCGGTAGCGAATCTTTTTGACGCAATTTCTTCTGGAGCCCGTAGTAGGCCCGACTTCACAGATGATGCGTTTCTATTTCACGACTAACATTGTTACTGTCGTTAGCAAAGATCGGAGACGAATTCCTCGACCACCTCGAAGGTATCCCCGTCTATCGTAACACTGCTTCCCAGGCGGGCCCTGTGCGCTTGGTTCCGCCCACAAGCATACTGGTTTCACCATCATTCCAATTTTGTTGCTTCACGTTTCAGGCGGGTGCTGTTCGCCAATTTGCAAATGTCCGGCCGACAATGTCCATCATCCGCGAAACAAATAATGACTGGTCTGTTGAAAATCGTACCCGGTGTTACACCGGCTCTCCGCATGACACCTTCTAGCGCAATGTTGAACAACAGGCACGAAAGTCCACTGGAGTGTTCGCTGAAATTTTTCACAGTTTTGCATACCATCCACCGTTGCTTTGATCAGTCTTGTAAGCTTCCCAGGAACTGTTTCGTCCATTTTCATAGCTCTACGCGGTATACGTCGTATGCCGCCTGAAATCAAGAACAATGGTGCGTTTGGACCGGTATTCACAGCATTTTATGATTTGCATACAGTAAAGACTGGTTCGTTGCGAGTGGCCGTCAACGAAGCCGGCTTGATAACTTCCGAACTCATTCACAATGTGACAGACGGAAGATGATCTGGGATATCATTGTAGGCGGCATTAAGGATGGTGATCGCTCAAAGTTCTCACACTCCAGCTTATCGCATTTCTTGAGATGGGGCAAACCCCTTCCTCCACTTGTAGCCTGGCCCGGCAAGGCTACCTAACTAAGGGCGATTAAAGATTTTAAGAACAAATGGCTTATGTGCCACCTCCGAGAGGACCACTTGTCGTTTTCGTGCCCGGCAAACTCAAACCTCAGGGCGAGTCTGTTTATCAAATTACCGCGAACTTAGCAGAAGCCAAATGTATTCATGAACTCTTGTCGCATGTGCTGTGGAGTGGGTTCGATTCCCGGCCTGGTAAAGAAAACTTCTCAAGAAAAGCTCCTTCACTGGTCCACTGGTTGTGTAAATGTCCTGTCCCTTGTCTCATGCTAGATGTTAAGGTTCAGTCTGTGACCTCTGGTCGAAGACGGTTTTGTCTATTTATTTATTTATAACATCTATTCACAAACTATTTCTATTCGACCCACTTCTCTCTACATAATTTCCATTTCTTCCTTCCTTTACTATTTCCTAACTGTGTGGATTTTTCTAGCTACCAACTGTCTTTTCAAAAACACTTTCCTAAAAGCTCTCACTAACCTGATACCAATGTAGCGCTTACTTGCAGTTGTTGTGCCTTACTACCGACTTCTACTTGATCGGTTTTACCCTTCTTGCCAGGCGTCTGCGACGCCTGTTCACCCAGAACAAAGGCGCACCGAATGAATGGTCTCAAATCAAAAAGGTACCGTCTGGTACAGATGAATTTTCCTTTGGGCGGGAAATGCTCTTCCGGAGTGCGATGAAACGGCGCAACTCCCTTCTAACTCCGGCCAGTTAGGGGTCCTTCGAAGCTGGGCACGTGGCGAGCGGGAGTCATGGTAAGCAACAAAACTGTCGAATAAAAAACCGACGATCGGCTACACACTTGGTGAGCTTGATGTAGGAGAAAGCGATAAAGGAATCTCCTACCTTTTTGCTATTTCATCACGCACAAAACCGCACAGATGACTTCTTTAGTTCCTAGCTTTTGCACTGCCTTTCGGGAGGAAAATTTTATAATTAATACACTGATGATAGACACATCTCACATTTATCACTAATAAAAAACTTCACACTCCTGCCTCTTCCACGGGTCAGATCAAAGTGGACGAGGCCGAGAGATTCCTTGAGATTCCTCAGATAGGTCGCAATCTTAGATTAGGCATTCGTACCGGAAATCGAGAGACGATCTTTTCAGTAATCGTTTCCTATACCCTTGAGTTGATCAGTGGTGTCCTTTCCTCTCACCATTTGGCATCTAGCTAACTCAGTTCAATTCTACTCCGATTTCTTTTATTAATAATCTAACACAAGTGGTCCTGATGGGAGATCTTACTCAATCCCAACGGTTCCAAACGCATGTTTCACGAGATCATAACTCAGCGCACCAAGTGAGTGAACGATAAATTCTGGCGGTGAACTTTCTTGCAGGAAGTGACTTGGTCTATTTATTGCATGCGAGCTTGTGAGATTATATCTGTACGTTACCTACTTTTAATGAATTTAATATTTATTTTATTATAAGAATATATAAACGCAAAACATTAAACATAATTCGGAATACCGCTACGCCATACCTCCGGTAGCTGATCAGTTTCCAGATTCTGACGATCAGTTTGTGCAGGCAAGTGGCTAGCTTTTCCTCCCATCTTGATGACTCAGCTCCGATACCATCCTTACCAGCGCTTTATTGGTCTTTAGCTGTTGGATGGCATCCTTAACTTCCCTGAAGGTGTAGGCTGGTTTTTTCACCGTCCGCTGAACCGAAGTAGTCATCTCCTCGCTGCCTTGACTTTCACTGCCTGTACCTGAGCGCCATTCAAATGCTCCTCGTAGTGCTGCCCTTTCGATCCCCACACGTTCGTCCGTCAAAATGTCATCCTTATCCCTGCACATTTCGGCTCGCGGCACGAAGCCTTTGCGGATGCGTTGAGCTTTGAGAACTTGCGTGTTAATTGAGAACGGCACAGCTGATCCATCTCCTCGCACTCCGTTTCTTCCAGGCGGCGTTTCTTCCCTGAAAAGGCAGGTCTGCTGTCTCCGTTTCCGTTCATAACGTTCCACGTTCTGCCGGTACCTTGATGCAGCGACCGACGCGCTGCGTCCTTCTCCTTCAGAATCTGTCTGCACTCTTCGTGAACATCACCGTCGACTTCGTCCCATATACCTGATCTGTTTTCCGCTGCGTCGTTAATGGCTGCTTTGACTGTATTCCAGCAGTCCTCAAGAGGGCCCCATCGAGCTCACCTTCTACCGGCAACGCTGCTTCGAGATGCTGCGCGTATGCAGTGGCGAAATCAGGTTGCTTCAGTCGATCTAGTCGTACCGCGGCGGTCGTCGGCACCAAACATTGTTGATGACGAATAGTTTTGGGTTTTCACCATCACCAGATAGTGGTCGAGTCGATGTTAGCGCCACGATATGTCCTGACGTCGATAATATCAGAGAAGTACCGTCCACCAACGAACGTAGTCGATTTGTGATTCTTTCTGCAGTGGTGATTCAGGTGTACCGATACGGGAGGCTGTATTGGAAGTAGGTGCCGGAATGGCCATGTGTCGAATCTCCGAGCTCTTGAAAGGAGGCTTCCGAGCCTCTTGAAAGGAGGCTTCCGAGAGCCGATTATATGTAGATTATTTTAAATTTGTTCATCTGACGTTTTGTTCGTTTGATCTTATGTTCCGCATTCCTTCATACATTGTGCTGGTTGTGGAAGGCAGGATTCAATTGGCTTTGGTTTATTGATCGCATTGTATATTATGTACAATATAATTTTTGAAATAAAAGTACATAATTATCAAACTTTATCAATGAGTTTTGATTGGAATTATAATACGTCCGCCATTACGTAATTACCGAGGTACCCCTAGAGGGCAAATCAGGGCATATGTACCAGGTTGAGAACCGCTAGAACTAGAACTGTACTAGAACTCTGTCGGTCACGATGAGGAACAAGCGAAATAAAATACATCCTGCCTCACAACAGCTACGACCCAGAGGTAACAGAAGCCGTCTGTGTAGCATGACACAATAAGACTCCGTATGTGCCTCGATGAAACGCTGATTTCCTCAGGAACTCTTTGTCTCAGAGCGTCCCATTCTCGTGATTGAGACGGTTTTCTAGTCAATGAAACCAAATAAAGGATCTCTTGAATGCATTGATCAGCTCCAGAATGATATGGAGCGTGACAATATGGTCCACACAGGATCTCCCGGTATGGAATCCGGCCTGTTGCCGGAGAGTGGTGATCTTCTCCTGAATCCGGGCTAGGATAACATTGTATAGAGCTTTGAGAAGGGTATACAGCAACATAGTGTTTCGTCATCAGATTTGTATTCATTGTAATGTTTGCAGCAAGCGAGAAAGCTTATCTTCAGATCTCTACAAAAAACGATATAAGTGTGAATATGGCTTTGTAATAATTGAAAAGAATGTAATCAAAGGGAGCCTTGTTTTTGGACATTCAACGTTTCAAAAATCAAGCGAGATTTAAACTAATTTTGGGGGATAGAAACCCTGTGATTTATTTATCATCACTTTGATCACTGTATGAGCAATAGGGCCTATTCTTAAAATGTTTATTTCAAACAAATTATGTTACAGTAACGATTTTCATTTTCAAGATTAGTTACTATCACCCCACACCAAACAAACCTTTTCAATGCAAGGAACGGATTCAAATGGTTAAATATGTTTTTTCGGAAGATAATTGATCTGTACGAATAGTGACGGAAATTGACAACGCCCCTTGATAGCGGATTGAAACCAATATTCAATCTACTACCAAGCTACTCCCCATTATTCAGTCCCATCGCTGAGAGCAAACAGACACTCCGGCTCTTGGTCTGCCCGATGTCGTCGCACCGAATGGTAATCAAAATGTCAAAGGTATGTCCTTAATTGGCGGCCCACTCCTCTGTCCGTGCGAACACGTGAAGCAGGGGAGCAACACACTCAACGAGAGGAGCAGTGACGACGTCATCGTCGCACGCGTCAGAAGCAGAACAGGCGGTGTCATCAGAATGGGTATTCAGCTGAGAATATCTTCTTGTTTGGACTCATGTTACATACGGTGCGTGCTTCATCGCAGTTCAGTTGCCGCCTAGTGACGGGGTTCCGAGCGAAAGCTCCAACATAAAAATATGGCTACTGAAATGGTTTACCTTTACTATCGAATTGCCACTTTCAACCATAATTTAAGATCGATTTAAGAATAGTTGTAAAGTCCTGATGGTAATTTCGCAAACCAGAATCTAAGGACAGAGATTTATTGATTAGTAAGCAGTTTTTTGTTTTTACATTTTAGTAGTAGCTTTTATTTTGAGAAGTTGAATTATTCAGTTTATTGAAATTCAAATAGTCCCTGGATATTAATGGTCAATGTTCAGTCCTTGTACAGGAATTTCCATTAATTAATTGTGTCCTTGTACATTCACTCACGGAATTTCAAAAATTAAACTTGTTAAGAAAATTCGTGCTAAATAAATCTAACTAGCAATAAACTAGAAAAAACTTGATTTAATAAAGTTTACAGCTGGTATTAAATCTGTTCAATAATGCTACAACATAAAACAGTAAGGCTGTCGAATGCATAAGTATCAGAGACTTCTTATGTTGACGCAATTGGACTGAATTTTCGTACAGCCGACGGTCACTGTGCGCCACATCACGTCAGAATTAGGCAAATACCTATATTGGTGCCACTGGTTGCTGGTGGATCTAAAGACCGAAGCACATGTGGTACGTATTATTCCCAGCTGGGTGTTGTGTTGTTGACTCGGTATGGAGGAAAAATATGCATCGTAGTGACATCTCAATTAGCACTCAACGTCTAATATGAATCATAGAGTGAATGTCGGACGAGTCCATGTGAGCAACAAAGGCGGACACACCGGTTTATTTCCGTATTATGTGTAGGGCGATTCGGATATCTATATAATAGGACGATTAGGCGAAGTTTTTTTTTAATGAAGCGGTATTAGGTTGCTATTGCAATGGGATGATGAAATTCATAATTGAATATGAAACCAACAGAATATTAAAAGTTTGAAAGGTTTCAACCAATAATACAAATAGATACTTGTTGCGATTCAGGTTAAAATCACCCTACTTAAGAGAAATGCCACTTGTTTCTAATACTTACATTAAAACGACCGACCAAACTACGACGTATTTCGCAAATAGCTAAGAATTATCACCAAATTTCAAAAAACATTAAAAAGGGTTTTCTTCAATCCACATAGACTTCCAGGGAAAGGAATCTACACAGCTGAATATTTATTGACCGTTTTGCTTTTCATATCTTTGAACAACGAAATCTTTCAATCACACTTGTGAGATCCAAATTGTTCTCTAAATGTGAAATAAGTAAGGGAGACTATGCCATGGCTCTGACCAAAAGCCATACATTCGAAGCTATAATTACTACGAACGAAACATCTGTTGGGACCGTTGGGACTTTACAATATTGTTTACCCTTCCTTCGGAAGAGTTCCTAAATGTCACTTTGCATGCGTTACAGAGGCGTGTTACGTACTAGACTATCAATTTTGAAATAAAATGTATGATACTTGACTCAATTTCACTTGAATATTGAAAACATAACTATAAGAAATTAGCAAATTTTCACAGAAAAATATATTAAGCTCGTTTAGTGGAATGTATTAAACCGTCTAAGACGAATTAAGTACTGTCCATTTAATTCCACCAGTTAATTTTCGTTATCTTTGCAGATACGTATTTCGACCACAACTGTGTGGTCGTCTTCAGTGTCTTGTACTTGACTCGACTTGAAGAAAACAATCGCAACTTACACTATTTATACTACGCTAGGTACCTAATCTAATCTTATTTGCCTACTTTATTTACCTATACAGTAAAATACTTTATTGTTTAGGTAGAAACTTGAAGAGCCAACACACATAAAAATCCAGCCCATTTTTAAGGTATTCTTCTTTTTCAATGATTCTACATTGAAACTGGCCTGCCTTTCAACTTAGTATTCTATTAGCATTTCCTCAGTTATATTTTGAAAGTATTTATCTTGTGTAGCAAGTACAATCGATACACTACGCCCAGGGTGGGGAAGGGTCATTTGGCCGAAAACCATCTGGTCGAAATTTGGCCGAATAGGACATTTCGCTGAATAGGACATTTGGGCGAATAGGACATTTGGCCGAATAGGACATTTGGCCATAAAAGACATTTGACCGAACATATCATGAATATTTTTCACATTTTCCTGACTATTTAAGCAGTGTTGGTGTAAACCAAATTAATGCAACGGAGATTTTGGCAGCTCTACAGAATTTAGATGTCTCAAAAGGATCCGGACCAGATGGAATTCCACCTATGTTTTTGAAAAAGTTGGCAAGCGAATTTACGACACCTTTATTTTGGTTATTCAAGTTATCTTTAGAAACCAGTAGCTTTCCAAAAGAATGGAAGAAGTCTTTTCTAATACCAATTTTTAAATCAGGGAAAAATCTGATATTAGAAATTATCGTGGAGTGGCCATTATTTCATGTATTCCTAAACTTTTTGAATCAATCATCAATAGAAGGATGTTCAACCAAATAAAACATATAATAACAGATGCACAACACGGGTTCTTTAAAGGACGTTCGACTACAACCAATCTTTTAGAATTTGTAAATTACTCATTGAATGCTATGGACAAAGGTAGTCATGTTGAGGCGCTTTACACAGACTTTAGCAAAGCATTTGATAGACTCGATATTCCTATGATGATTTTCAAGCTTGAGAAATTGGGAATTGAGATGAGACTCCTTAAATGGATTAAATCGTATTTAACTGACCGCCAACAAATAGTACGATTTGAAGGGAAACAGTCGCTTCCAGTCAATGTAACATCTGGAGTTCCCCAAGGCTCGCATATAGGACCTCTTCTATTCATATTGTTTGTAAACGATATATCACTCATTCTTAAGCATCTTAAAATCCTTATTTATGCGGACGATATGAAACTATTTATGGAAATCAAAAATACTGTTGACAATGACATCTACTTGAACGAAATACGCATATTTGATAACTGGTGTAACAAAAGCTTACTACAACTTAATGTCAAGAAATGTAATTTGATCACTTTCAGTAGAAAACGGAGCACACCATCGATAACTGTAACTCTAGGAAATCAACCAGTACAAAAATGTGAAAGGGTTAGAGATTTGGGTGTAATCTTAGATGCTAAGCTAACCTTTACTGACCACTACAACACTATTATCCATAGAGCAACAAATATGCTCAGTTTTATTAAAAGATTTAGTTATAACTTTCAAGATCCTTATACAATTAAAACTTTGTACGTTGCGTATGTCAGATCAATTATAGAATATTGTAGCATTGTATGGTCTCCGTATATGAAATCACATGATGATCGAATAGAATCAATTCAAAAGCAATTCCTTTTATATGCCTTACGCAAATTAGGGTGGACAACATTCCCACTTCCGTCGTACGAGGCGCGATGTATGCTTATAGATATCCAATCATTAAAAAGCGTCGTGAATTTGCCATGATCTCATTTGTGAATGATATTGTTTCGCACCGCATTGATTCCACCAAACTATTGTCTTGTTTAAATTTTTACACTCCTACTCGGCAATTGAGAAATCGAAACTTGTTTGCCACCTGTCATCATCGAACAAATTATGCAAAATTTAGTCCAATGAATCAAATGATGTCTGTTTACAATCAGTATTGTGAAGCAATTGATTTAGCCATGCCTCGTATGAGCCTAAGAAAATATTTTAGGAACATTAGTTACAATAGAACATAGTTATAAGTTTTTTAATGTAGTCTACATTATGTTTGACGAAATAAATAAATAAATAAATAAATAAATTTGAAAAGTGAAAAATGAGGTGTGAGAAGTGAGAAGAGAGTAGTGAGACGTCTCACTTCTCACTTCGTACCACTCACTTTTCACAGTAAGAAGTAGGAAACAAGTAGTGAGAATTGGGACTTCTCACTTTTCACACCTCATTTCTCACTTTTCGAATGACCTGTCCTTCCGAATGATATGTTCGGTCTAATGAAATATTCATCCAAATGCCATTTTCGGATAAATATCCTATTCGGCCAAATATTTTATTCGGTCAAGTGTACTATTCAGCCAAATGTCCTACTCGGCCTAATGTCCTATTCGGCCCAATGTCCTTTTCGGCCAAATGTCCTATTCGGCTAAATGTCCTATTTGGCCAAATGTCCCATTCGGTCAAATGTCCTTCTAGGCAAGCGGATCTCAACCTGGGGTACATGCACCCCTGGGGGTACCTTCGCTGGGCTCAGGGGGTACCTAGGACAAAAATACGTAATGGCGGACAATTGTAATCAAAGTTTCGATAATTGTGTATTTTTTCTTAATTCAAAACTTCATTTTGTACATAATATGCATGGCAATCAGTAAATCAAGCTGCCTTCCACAGCGAGCACAGTGGATGAAGGGCTGTGGGACAAACGATCAAAAGGACAAAACTTCGAATGAACAAATTTAAAAATTCTTCCTGATCGAAACAAAATTGTAAGTAAGATGTTACGAATATTCTTCTGATTTGTCTACAGATCTACAGTCTACAGATTTGGTAGCCTCCATTTGAGATACATGAGCGCTTTTTATTTTTTTTAAAACTCAGTTGGCTCGTTAAAGAGGATTGGAAGCTTCCTTCTACGTTTCTCTGAAGCCTTTTAAGCAGCTCGGAGGACTCTTTTCAAGAGGTTCGGAAGCCTCCTTTCAGGATGCCCAGAATCCTCGTTTCAAGAGGCTCGGGCTTTCAAAAGACCCGGAAATATACTTTCAAAAGGCTCGGAAGACTTATTTTAAGAGGTTTGGAAGCTTTCAATAGGTCCGGCTTTTAAGCTTTTTTCATTAAATTTTCTTACTTTTTTTCTTCTCCTTCTTTTAAAAGGCTCGAAAGCCTCTTTTCATGAGACTCGGAAGCATCTTTTCATGAGACTCGGAAGCCTCCTTTTAAGAAGCTTGGACTCCTTCAAATAAAAGATCTGCAAGCCTTCTTTTGAGGTTTTATTCTTCAAATTTTCTTCCTTTTTATTTCTTCTTTTAAAAGGCTTGGATGGCTCTTTTCAAAAGGGTCGGAAGGCCCCTTTAAAAGGCTCGGAGGCCTCATTTCAAGTGGTTTGTAAACCACCTTTCAAGAAGCTCGGAAGCCTCCGTTTAGATGCTTGGATGCCTCCCGTTAAAAGACCCGAAATTCTTCTTCCAAGAGGTTCGTCCGTTTAAGAGGATCAGAAGCGTTTTTCCAATACACTCAGAAGCTTAAATGGCGCAAAAGCCGAAATAAACAGAAAGAAAAACATATGGGATACCTCAATCAATTCTAAAGTTCGAAAGGAGTACCTCCCAAGAAAAAGGTTGAGAACCGCTGTTCTAGGCTAAATGTCCTATTCAGCCCAATGTCCTTTTCTGTCAAATGTCCTATTCGGCCAAATGTCCTATTCAGTCAAATGTCCTATTCGGCCAAATGTACTATTCGGCGGAATGTCCTATTCGGCAAAACGTTCTATTATGCCAAATGGCCAGGGTTCATCCAAATTGCACCAAGCGCAAACCAAAAATTTCCCGTTTGGCCAAAAACCATCTGGCTGAAAGTCGGCTTTGGGACAGTTCGTCGAATGAAATTTAGTCGAAAGGGTATTTGGTCGAAGGGAAATTTAGTCGAATGGACATTTAATCGTATAGAAATTTAGTCAAATGAATATTTAGTCGAATAGATATTAAGACGAAAGGATATTTAGTCGAAAGGAAATTAAGTCGAAACGACATTTAGTAGAATGGAAGTTTAGTCGCATGTCGAAAGTGTTTAGTCGGTATTTCGTGGATAATTCGTCAATAAATTTTTGGTTGAGTTTGAATAAATAATCCACAAGATACATGACTTATTCTTTCCATTGATACTGTTTCTTTCACTCAATATTTATACAATACACAGGATTCTGTTTTTTTCCTCGTGTTTTTAATCATCTGACTTCCATTTACTACACGGTTAGAAAAAAGTACCTAATATTAGGTATTTTTCACTCAAATCGGGGGTTCAGTGTGGGAACCCAAAATTAAGTAATTTTTTCTTGAGATTAAGTAAAATTCACTTAATATTAAGTAAAATATACTTACTTTTAAATAGAAACTAACCAAAAGTTAGGTAAATTTTACTCAACTTTTGTAAACATGAGATTACTCAACGTTGGGTTCCCACACTTTAATGCCCTTGTTGAGTGGTTTTGCTCTTCATTTTATGACAACAAAAGGAAGAGGGAGGGAGATGCAAGAGAAAAAAACCTAAAATTAGGTACTTTTTTCTAACCGTGTACCAAAATCTTTGCAACAATATGTTTCAAAAAATCCTTAATAAATCAAATAAAAATCACATGATAATTAATATACGTTAAAAATTTGGGAAGAGTGCAAAATTGAGAAAATGTTAATTGTGTAAAAACAGAATCCAGTGTAATTAGTTCAGTATAAAATTGGCTTCCAAATTTCAACCAAATAGCCATATGACCTAACGTCTTTTCGACGCCATGTCTAATGATAAAACGTAATTTGACTAAATTTCTTTTGACCAGGTGGTATTGATTAATCGCAGTCAGTTAGAAGCAGTCTTCAAGGTGCAGCCCCGCGCAAATGTTTATCCGTGCTGCCGCACTCGAATGAACATTCGCTTCGGGCTCGAACGTGCACTCGTAAAAATGAGCATGAACCCGAGCGTAGGCTGGATGCTCATGTTTTGTACCGCGCTCACAGCGGCGCTCGAACATTGATGTTTTCAGCGCGGCTGTGAGCGCCGCTTTGAGTACGGTACAAAACATCGGTTACAATCAACAGACATTGCTTGGTTGGCTTGGCTTAGCATTTTGGTGTTGAAACTCTAGTTTTAATATAATTGAATTTCAATCGTTCGATGATACTTTGTTCGTAAAGTTAAAAAGGAACTTATTATGCGCGTAGATATTTGAAATATCCTCAATGACAGAGTATAAGGACATTCTACGAAAAACATAAGCATAAGAAAAGTCCAACCCCGTACTTCTAACCATTTGTAATTGAATAGCCTTTAGACTTGTTAAGAAGAGTTTCAAAAATTCTTTCGGTTGCTTTCCTGTGCAATTTTTTTTAATATTGTCTTTACGTTTCTTCTTCGACTTTAAAAAAGGTGGGAACTTTAAGTTTTATGTAATTTCCTTTAAAAGTCGCTCTACTTTGCACTGACTTATCTTTACACAAGTGAAAAATTGTGTTATGAATGTGTATACTTGGGTTGCTTTTCAAGCGGATTTCATAAATCACGCGATTTTTTAAGCTAATTTCTACATTTACGCCGTTTTTCTACTTGATTGTTTTCACAAAGTTGTTCTACGTGGATGTACGTGGAACGTATTCCCCTCGCAAAGACCGACCTCATTGTATTAGATTCAAGCGAGTAGAAACGCGGTTATATTTTAAAATGCCGCTAAAGTTTACGATATTGGAGGACGGTTTTGTAATCCGTGATTTTTCTTACCTTCAGTCATTATCAAGGTACATCATCGGAAAACATGTTCAAATAATCAAATATGGATAGTTTATTTTGTGTATGCAGGGTACCCGAATTTTATAGAATTTTACGTAATGTGACTAAGTTGTCCGGCACTGAGGGATTTCTCTCTACTTGAGATGGAAATGTGTGTACATATTTTGGCAATTTGACAATGCAATAATCAACAATCAGGAGTAAATCGGAATTATTGAACAACTAATGCATAAATTTTAACTCACGTGCTTTACTTTGTATCTACCTAACAAAGACAAAAAAACAATTCTATATGTTCAACACATTTTGTTGAGGGTTTGTGGAAAACAAAGTAAGTTGACACATTTTTTTTTTTCTTCAATTGGTCTACATTTCAACTGCAACTTAACCTGTTTTCAACTAAGGGTTCCCTATTAGCATTTAAAGTAACCGTTATAATTGAGGCTTTTCTATGCCTGCCATTGTATACATGTGTTTTGTGTATCTTATGTAGCAAATGGGGCCCTCCTTAGCCGTGCGGTAAGACGCACGGCTACAAAGCAAGACCATGCTGAGGGTGGCTGGGTTCGATTCCCGGTGCCGGTCTAGGCAATTTTCGGATTGGAAATTGTCTCGACTTACCTGGGCATAAAAGTATCATCGTGCTAGCCTCATGATAAACGGATGCATAAATGGTAACTTGGCTTAGAAACCTCGCAGTTAATAACTGTGGAAGTACTTAATGAACACCAAGCTGCGAGGCGGCTCTGTCCCAGTGTGGGGATGTAATGCCAATAAGAAGAAGAAGAAGATGTAGCAAACACAATGAATATACTGGCAATCAATTAACTAATCCTTTTATTGTACACTTTTTATGTCTTTGTTTTAAGGAAGATTTTATATTTCATTTGTTTCCCCAATTGAGTTTCATTCTTTCAATGAAGCTGGATAGAAACAATAATGTTATGTATAATCTTTGCTTTCAAACAAAATTTTTATTTTAAAGTTAGTTTGCTTCGCGTTTTGGATTATTTTCAACTATAAAACATAACACGCTTGCTTTTCACATACTAAAGGGCCACGCAGAATGGGTACTTTTGCGAACGTTTTGATTGTTTTCCCGTTTTGACGCACGCAAATACAAATGCTGAAACCATAACTTGTTTTCATCTACGAGCTCCGATTCGTATTTTTTTGCTATGCCGCTCAACTATGGCGAATACGAAACGTCCATATACCAACACCACGTCCATATACCAATACCACGTGGACAGGTTTTGGTTGGTTTTGGATACCCCCCTCCCCCCGCATGTACAATTGCTCATATAAATTTTCAAAAATTTGTATGAACCATGGACATTGCCCAAGTAACAATTTCCATGCTTCTTGGATTTATCTAATTCTTATTGCGGACTTATGACAGCAATTACGAAGCTGACTGCTCAATTTTATTGGCGCTCTTATTGCT
The DNA here is from genome assembly GCF_024139115.2 of Armigeres subalbatus. Classification (NCBI taxonomy): domain Eukaryota; kingdom Metazoa; phylum Arthropoda; class Insecta; order Diptera; family Culicidae; genus Armigeres; species Armigeres subalbatus. The sequence goes on from NC_085139.1 coordinate 225,129,877, forward strand.
ATCAATAAACCTCCCATAAACCTGCTGAAAAATGCTTCAAACGTCAAATGCCTATTGACCATATGAACAGATCTATGGTAGTGATGAAAAGCGTAATAAATCCAATTTTCAACGCTCGAATAAAGCTACAATTTTTGGTCATAATGTGGTCAAATAAATTACCCGCATAAGAATGTTTGTATTGCGAGTTTATGACGGTGTTTTATAAAAGCAAAATTTTTCTCATCAAATTCCATGATGGCCATATTGAAAACGGAAAAGCATTTCACAGTCAGTGAAATATATCACTGCAATGCATGATTTAACGAAATTCTCACCGCTTATCATACATTTTCCGATAAATAATTTTATTAATTAATAGTTTGGGCAAAAATACTAATCGATTTAGTGGACATCCTAGATGTTGTGGTAATCAATATTTTCGATATATTTCTCTGAACTACGTTATATGGCCGGCGCGTGGTGTTCAACCTTATTTTTTTTTTACAACATTTGACCATAAAATCGGAAGCGCACTTCTTTTCAATGGTACAGAATAGAAAAAACAACCTGAAATAAAATATTATTTTGTTGTCATCATCATAATTTTCACCAACAATCCAATTTGTTATTATTTTCCTGCAAAGATTTGTTTCTCTTTTTTAATGCAACATTTTGACAGCTGCCGCAGCCAAATTCCCTTTTTTGCGGGTGGTTTAAAAAGGGTTTATAAATGCTCTTATAATAGGTTTATAGTGGTTATCTGGAGAGGGCCACTTGGCAATATCTTACTCTTATAGTGGTCATCAGAAGGTTGCCGTGTATTACTCGGTTTTATTGTTAGATCTTATAAATTGATCTTGAAAACCATTCTTAGAGCGGAATAAAACTTAAAATGTTACTTGGGTGGCCATACCCCCTCTTCCTCCCAAAATTGTCCACGTGATATATGAATCGCCCCTAAATAAATAAATAATTATGTGACTTTTAAAAACACCGCAATAAATATTTTTTTAATTTATTTGTCATAAGACAAGTTCGTACAATTCCATTTATTTCCACCAGTTGATTGTACCTCTGACACCTACGTATTTCGACCTCAACAGTAAGGCCGTCCTCAGTGCCTCGTACTTGACTCGACTTGAAGAATATGATCGCAGCTTATACTATTTATACTAGGTGTAGGTACAATCTAGGTACATTAACTTATTCTACTAAACAGTGCTTAATTCTACTTGTTTGATACGTTACGTTAGGTATTTTTTATTGTTATTGAATAAAGTTTCTTTTTTTCAAATATCCATTCGACGAAACGTCATTAGACTAAATGGTCGGGGTTCAGCCAAACCGCACCAAGTGGCTTTTAGACTGACTTGTGATATTTTGTTCGTACAAAAACAACGGAAATCGTTTCATATCAATTCAAGCGTGCATTTGCAGTGTGATATCCTCAGTAATGGCGTTGAGGGATATCCGATGCGATATGCGATCAATTAAATCTGCTGAACGAAAGTTTGGGCAGAATATGGATAATTTTTCGTTGGCGCTTGGTGTGATTTGGCTGAACCCCGACCAAATGTACCAAGATTATCCGCTTTCGACGTAATGTCTTTTCGACCAAACGTCATTCGATCAAATGTACGAAGTTTTTTCATTCTAAATTCTGATTTTAACTAAATGTCCATTCGACGTAGTGTCCTTTCGACTAAACGTCATTCGACCAAATGTCCTACGTTTCTAGTGGATTGAAAATTCATTTTCGACTAAATATCCCTTCGACCAAATGTCCATTCGACTTAATGTTCATTCGACGTAATGTCCTTTTGACCAATATCATTCGACTAAATGTCATTCGACGAAATGGTATAGATTCCCGAAAGTCATTTTGCCGAACGGGTCATCCGGCAGAACAGGTTAAAGGTCCTATTCGGCCAAAGCTCCTACTCAGCCAAATGTTCTATTCAGCCCAATGACCGGGTTTCAGCCAAACCGCACCAAACGCAAGCTAAAAATTCCCCGTTTTTCTGTTCAAGTTTTCGTTTAGCAGATTTTATTGATCACAAATCGTATCGGATGTCTCGCATCCCGTTAACTTAAGATATCCTTCAAAAAATGTTATTTTCAATAGTAATGAAATGATTTTCGTTTTCCTTTTATAAAAACCCTAATTAATCTACCTAGCGGTGATGGTGGCTTTCTCGTGCATAATAATAATAGAATTTAGGCCATTACTCTTGAGCCCATGGTCCGATCTGGCCAATTTTCAATAGGAAACAATGGAAGAGTATTTTGCGTCGAATGCAACTTATTGCGAACAAATCGGTTAAGGATAAGTGCCCGAAAAATGAGTGACACTTTTTTACGCGATTATTCCGTAAAAAAAGTATTTTGACCATAACTTTCGATCCCATAGTCCGATGTAATTGGGTCACCGATGGGTCTAAAATTGCAGCGATATGGACAACGGGGAAATACCCAGTCCAAGAGTTGGTGTCTTCGACCCACGAGGTCTTCGCCACTACCAAAGTCAACGGGGTCTTCTTCTGCAGCTGCTATGCGCCTCCTCGATGGTCGATCGAGCAGTTCGGTCGAATGCTGGATTGTTTGACGGCAAACTTGATGGGGCGTAGGCCGGTGGTGATAGCGGGGGACTTCAACGCTTGGGCCATGGAATGGGGAAGCCTTCCCACGAATCAACGGGGGCAGAACCTGTTGGAATCACTGTGGCCATGTTAGATGTGGACTTGGTCAATGTCGGTACCAAAAGTACCTACAGCTGGAAGGAGGCCAAGTCGATTATCGACGTTACGTTCTGGAGCCCTGGCCAAACGAGTAGTTCGAACTGGAGGGTAGATGATGGCTACACTCACAGCGACCACCTGGGGCGATTCGCTACAGTATCGACTACACGACCAGCATTCAGCGGACGGAAGAAGAGGCGAGGCCTAGCCCTCGTATGTGGAAGACATCGTACTTCGACGACGAGGTGTTTAAGGAAGCGCTCCGCCGCGAGCACAATACTCTCGGTCTGAGCGGCGAGCAGCTGGTAACAGTTCTCTCGCGTGCATGCGATGCAACTCAAGACTCAAGCAATTGTGAACCTGCGCCGTGTCTGCCTACGGGCAGGGAGGCAAAGGCAGCGAGCATGCACAGAAGAGGAGCGTGTTGAACGACGGGTGGCGTTCGTGGCTGCTAGAGCCGCTCTGAAGACTAAGATTAGATCAAGCAAAAAAGCCTGCTTCGAGTGCCAACGCGAATCCATTGGGTGACGCCCATAAGGTCGTAATGGCCAAGACACGTGGGGGATGGCCCCTGCAGAGCGGTCTCAAGAGATGCTGGAGAGGATCATAGCGGGGCTCTTTTCACGTCACGACCCAAGTCCCTGGCCTCACTGTGTGGAGCTGCCAGGGGCCAGGGTGGCCGACGAGGGAAGAGTAACTGTGGCGGAACTTGCGGGGATTGCACACCCGAGCAACACAAGTCTGACAAAAATGGTTGCAGAAACTTGGTTGTGACTAAATCTGGTCACATATGAGTTGCAGTAGCATATGTGGGACATGTGTGCTGCAAGGCCAGTCCCTTAGTGTAGATAAGGCGCCAGGACCAGGTGGTATTCCGAACCTGGCCATCAAAGCGGCCATTGCTGAGGCTCCCGAGATGTCCAGATCTGTCATGCAGAGATGCCTGAACGAGGGAGTCTTTCCTGAAGCATGGAGAAGGCAGAGCTTGGTCCTATTGCCAAAGGCGGGAAAACCACCGGGGGTTCCGCCGGCATATAGACCAATATGCCTGCTTGATACGGCGGGGAAGGTGCTCGGGAAGATCATCCTCAACAGGTTGTTGATACGCACGGAGGGTGCGGATGGTCTATCGAGTAACCAGTTTGGCTTCCGAAAGGGTAAGTCGACCGTAGACGCTATCTTGCCGGTTACCAAATCCGCGGAGATAGCTATCCAGCGTAAGAGGAGGGGAGATCGCAATTGTGCAGTAGTGACTCTCGACGTGAGGAATGCATTCAATAGTTCCAGTTGGGCAGCTAGTGCAGATGCGCTCCTGCGTCTTGGAATTCCCGAGTACCTGTACAAGCTTCTCGGAAGCTACTTCCAGAATCGAATACTGATTTTTCTTGATAAAATTGACTTCCTTGCACCTATAGGGCACTGCACGGAAACATCTCTTTCTCTTTCGTTCCTCATACATTTTGACGTTTACTGGCCTTGTTGTTTTCTAAAATCTTTGCAGCGAGAAAGAGACAAGGCAGTCCGTGCAGTGCCCTATAGTCAAACCCCGTGGCAAGACATGCTTTTCAGCGTAGCGAACATCTTCATGAATATGTCCAGCATACATTTTGAAAAGTACTTCTCCCGAATCGTGCGTTTACAAGCAACTACATTTTATTCAAACTATTGTTGGCTACATATTTTCAAATTATTCAAAAATAATACCAGCTATTATGGGCATGTAAATATAATCCTAAAACATCTTTCTGCACACCATTTATTTCATTTCAATTTCACTATTGAATGTTGTTCGAATTGCATCCCCGGACCATTTCAACTGTGATGCTCATCACAGTATAAACAATAATAATATCTTTTGTTTGATTCGGAGCGGGAGAACAAGTTACGAAATATGATTTCGTGTAGCGTTTGATTTCACCTATCGATTCACTCCAATTCGTTAGTTTATTATATTTTATCATCAAATAACATAATTCCCATGGTCAAAGATGGAAATCTTGCAAATTATTTCGAAAACAATTTTCAGATTTAACCAAAACAAATAGTAAACAAAACACATAATGTTTATTTTCGTACAATAACAACGGACGGTAATGAGCTACCGTCCGTGGACATGGTGGCTATTGTCAAACCCCTTGTGGTAGTATAGGACGCCAGGGGGGTGCCTATAGTGGTGCAACTGTAGGGGAGACTGGGTAGACTTGATACCCTTTTCTGATTTCCGATGTAGCACAGCCAAAAATAAATAAACATACGCGATTTCCACACAGACTCTCTAAGAAATATAGTATTTAAGTTTACTGATGTATGGCAGTCCTTAAATTATTGTTGTTATTGATACACAATCGATTTTTTGGAGTGCTGTCAAAAATCGACTCGACTGTCAAAAATCGACGAAATGTGCCCTCAGATTTTTTAAATATTTTTCCATCAAAATACGCGGAATTTTCGAATTGCTCTGCGTATACGTGAACGATTTTTGTTATTGAATTCGACAGAACATGTAATTTTAAAATTTGGGGAGACTTGATCCCCTTTTTATGATATCTACGCAATGAATAATTTTTCCTGACAACCCTTCATCAAATCTGTCAAATCTACAAAAAATTAGAAGCCTGAGAATAGATTTAAATTTTTTTGAATAATTTCGCCAAATTTTTGTATGGGTGACTAATGAGGGATCAAGTGTCCCCATATTGAGGCAATAACTTCAAATCGAAATATCCTAAAACTTTGATGGAATGTTCACATTTTCATCAGTACAGATCATTAAGCGTATTTATGGCTTTGTGCTGTGAAAAAACGAAAGCATTTGGTCATTATTATGGAAAGTTGTTCAAATTTCGCGTAGCCAATAAAAAAATCTTTGGGAAGGTCAAAACATGCAAACCGCCCTGCAGAATAAATAAGGTTGTCAATCCAAAAAATAACTCACCACATGAAGGTCATTTGTCTAGAGGATCTGTGGTATCCGCGTATGTTAAGCACGAAGGTGTATATAAGACTGAGTTCTGTTTAACTGTGCTGCACAGCATGCAACCGCTGTTGCACTAGTATCTGTACAGTGGGGGCACAGAGATATGTTACATTGGTATAACGTAGATATGATATGGCGCATATATTAAATAAGATAGCAGTCACCACATCCCCCTTTCTATAAAATATATATTTATTTACAAATAACTCTCAAAGATTATAAAGCTTCAAGAGCATACATATTAAACTTTAAGTCATGTGAACGTCGTTTATTTCAGGAGCACAATCAGCGCTTAACCAAGTCCTGTAATGAAGGCGACTACAACCAAGAGTTGTGATATAACATTATCAGCGAATCTGCAAGCCTTGTGATTAACAGTAGGTAAATTCCAATTTAATTAAATTCAATAAGGCGATAACCTTCACTATTTCCAAATAGTTTGGTGTCACCAGAAATACGTAATAGAGCAACTTTAATAATTGAACATATAAATAAGTCAGGGGATTCGATGATCAATCTCAATAATCCTGCGGTTTGTTTTGTAGATTCAGTTCCATTCAATATTTGTATTGTGTTCAGTCGCGCCCAATGATGTAGAGTTGTTTCATTGTATTGAGTCATCCAAACGAATGAAATTATACTTGATTCCATACCACTCACGTAGAATTAACTAGATTACCGCCTTTCCTTCCCTTAAGATGAACAGAAGCCCATACTAAATATGTATATTCCATTACATAATAATGTATTTACAATGTGAACTTCTCCAAGCGCACACACCAGATGCCCAAAATATCTAGACCTTTCCCTAATTCGATTTTTTTACAGTATAATAGAATGTTGGACGTAGCAACGAACACGAATGCAAAATGCTTTGTTCTGATAAACGTGGTTCAACTTTTATATGTATGAGCTGTAACATTTGAAACTTAAATTTATGTGTAATGGATACAGTTTATACAAATAACAATACATTTAAATAAATATTATAGAATATACATTGTCGAATACGCCATAATGAACCAACCTCTTGGGTGTGAAGAAGCCCAGGATATTCTACATTTAATCTGTATACATAAACCTTGAATGGCCTATGTTCGTATCCGGATAACACAAAAACGGCTGGATGGGTCCTCTCCACTCCTTCAGCAGACATGTTCGTTCGTTATAGTTCCCGATGGGTTTATTGAATATTTCCTCATTTGAGTAAATCGTAAATAACCAAAATTGAGTTTCGTACGGAAATAAGGCATGAGCAGCTCACAACACGCACCCTCGCATAGTATTCAGGACAACGTCTGCGTCTAGTACGTAATAATAATGTTATTCACACTGCTGAAGTGTTGTGAATACTTATCAGAGTTTCTTAAACAGAGAAATAGGTAACCGAATATTTTAGTACTTATAGGATGATATATTATAAACAGAATAATGTATGAGTCCTCGACGGTAATTAATTTTTTTTTTGCTGTATCACCAGTTCAATATGGCTATGCACTACGCACCATCAGCTCAACCTTCCGAGACTCCATGGTCCTATTTGTCATTCTTTCAAGCCAGTAGTTTTTGGTTCACCTGCAGCATGTACTAAGCTATACTTTTATTTCTTCCCAAACATTTATTACTTCCGACGTCACTTATCGTTTATATTATTGGTTTGCCACAACAGCTGCAGTGCGGTGTTCTGGTATATCTTCTCCCGTCATTCGCGATCGCAAATGATCTATGCATTATACTTGTAAGCAGTGAGGTTCACTTCTAGTTGCATTTATGTGCTGATGACCCTATTCAAATCCTATAGCTCCTAATCCTAATACTGCGTATCTAAACCGATCCTAGTACTGCTCAAGACAGGTTTACCGTCCACGAAGGTCAACCAGGTTCCTACTGGGATGCACTTCTTGATTTTAGAGCCGGATAAACTTGACTTGATTTTCGAGACCTATTAAAATAATGGGACATATCCAACATCTCCACGCTTCCGCAATGATGCGTATGCCACTTATTTAAATACAACAGAATTACGTTATATATTTTAGGAAGATTGTAACTAAAGATTCCATGACTTGATATAGGTAACGACATAGTGTGTAACGCTACTAGTGTGTAATGCTACCTATGATCGCATATCAGTCCCATCTTTGCTGAATTTACTATTCATATGGGATTGTGGGCAGTATGCTTCATGTAATTGTAACATTCTTGAAGCTTTTACCAATGACTATTGCCCTTTGCAAGGATTGCCTTAAAACCCACCATATAAAAAAAAGTGCCATCTCACTATTGTTGAACTCAACTAATACTCATTTGTGATTTTCTTTATTGCCGCATGTCGTTACCTATTTACACTACAAAGCCTCTACTACGCAGAATTTTTTTCGGTTTCAACATTACTGTATTATAATACACTTTTTCATGAAATCAACTACATCACATACATTTTCTATAATGAATCTAGTCTTCTGTCATTATTTTCTCCGTGTTTCTCAATCAATAATGAGATCTTCGTATTCTCAGTGGATTTATTAGCACTATGTAATTTATTGGTGCATTTAATCGTGCTCTCCCTGAATTCAATCACAGCACGTCCTGCATTCTCAGTGAATTTAATCACGATGCTTCTGCGTTCTAAGTGAACTTATCACAGTGCGTCCTGCGCTCTTAGTGAATTTAATCACAACGCTCTAGCGTTCTCAGTGAATTTAATCACAACTCTTTTGCGTTCTCAGTGAATTTAATCACAGCGCGTCCTGCGCTCTCAGTGAATTTAATCACAACGCTTTTGCGTTCTCAGTGAATTTAATCACAGCGCGTCCTGCGCTCTCAGTGAATTTAATCACAGCGCGTCTTGCGCTCTCAGTGAATTTAATCACAATGCTTTTGCGTTCTCAGTGAATTTAATCACAGTGCGTCCTGCGCTCTCAGTGAATTTAATCACAACGCTTTTGCGTTCTCAGTGAATTTAATCACAGCGCGTCCTGCGCTCTCAGTGAATTTAATCACAGCGCGTCTTGCGCTCTCAGTGAATTTAATCACAACGCTTTCGCGTTCTCAGTGAATTTAATCACAGCGCGTCCTGCGCTCTCAGTGAATTTAATCACAACGCCCTTGCGTTCTCAGTGAATTTAATCACAGCGCGTCCTGCGCTCTTAGTGAATTTAATCACAACACAAGAAATCAATATTACCACAACACTTTCTTATGAGTACAATCCAGAGACGTCTTCCTTAGAAATCACAATCACTACTTTTTGATTTCTTTTCACAATTATTATGTATTTAACTCACTTTATAACCGAACCACATTTATCAATCCAACATGATAAATAAATTAGCACAACAATATGATTTTCTTTAATATAGAGTGAAGATAGGATCACCTTCTTTGGCCAGAGGTCGGACAGACTGAGAGAGACTGTAGATTTTCACGCTTTTTAAGTTTTCTTCTTACCAGGGATGGAATTGAACGCACACTCCATAGCTCATGCGTCTCCAGACGAATGACGTCGCTAACCGCACGGCCGCGAAGCTCACGTTCATTCCACAGTTCCTTGAGATAAAAAAACATTATTCATGAAACTGTTGTATTCATCCGATTATTGACAATGTCGTTACTTAAACCTTTAATTAAGGAAACAGCTGAATTTGAGGGATGATTAGTGACTATAATATAGTAATGGTTCCAGTCTCTTTCAATATTAGTTTTTTATTTGTTCAATCAATACATAAATCTTGATAAGCTTTACCGTGTATGTTATGGAATCGACTAAATCATTTCAAATATATATTAAGAACACCTATTCTATTTGGACGAATATGGCAAGTTTATCCTGAATATAATTTTGAAATTATTTAAAGCATTTATTTACTCAATTCACTTGTACTTCAATAAAACTTTTCGACATAAGAAGATTATATTTTTAGTACAGCGTTCAGTGATATAATTCTTTCTGGCCCAGACGCTAAATAATTATTAGGGCGATTGTCTCACATGCATTGTATATCCTAATGAATTAATTTAATTGTCGGCAAAAGTCGACACAACCAGAAATAGAGGCTTAGATGCTTTGCTACCTGTCCAAACAAATATTTACCAAACAATTATTTACTTATAGAATCTTAACGAGAACATGTTTTCTGTCACCATTTTTACATATCATTATTTGTTGAATATCACCTCAAACGAAATCTTTCATTTCCCATCATGCGTAGTTAATATTATTTCCAAGCTAATGTGAGAGCTGATGTGAGTGAGAACAATCGACTCTCGTTGGTAAAAGATGTTTTTTAATAGCAGATTACGCTTTTTCACTCAAGATCAAAATTAAGAGACCCAAACCTCACGATATTTCACACGTTAAATTATAAAACATTTGCTGAACTTTAGAAGTGTCTATACCCATATGCGCATATTGCTGTGCAGTTCAATTGCTATTGTTCAGTTACATAATTCTCAATTCGTAACTTACTTGATTCCAGAACGAATGAGACCACTTACGACAGAAGCTGCTTGCAACATTTTCCTAAACGCTAACACAAGCAATGGCAATACAGTAACCCAATAATGCACATTCAAGTCTTTCTGCATTCGACACTGAACACTTCATCAAATCGTTGTTCTTTCAAATATCACTGTCAATCACACGATATAGGTATCACTACTATAACACAAATTAATGCACTCTTCCACACTTCCCTTCCACCTGTTGCGGCACATCGGCGCGCGGCGAAGGCTTTCTTTTCAACTTTACATTTTTTCATCTTCTTTCGTGCACAGACATGATCAAGGCCAAAACGTGCACCGCGTATATTGAACCACATTTTCAGCTTGATAAACTATTTAACCAACAATAAGCAAAGTATCTATAAGTTGTGCTTCAAAATAGTCAAACAATTATGCATTTAAAACATACAATAACCCAAAATTAATCTTTTTTTTTTTACAAAGCTTGATTTTTTCTCCTCGTCGCCACTTGTGGTATCCGCGTATGTTAAGCACGAAGGTGTATATAAGACTGAGTTCTGTTTAACTGTGCTGCACAGCATGCAACCGCTGTTGCACTAGTATCTGTACAGTGGGGGCACAGAGATATGTTACATTGGTATAACGTAGATATGATATGGCGCATATATTAAATAAGATAGCAGTCACCACAGGATCTATACTAAAAAATACGATAGAACAAAACTACTTTAGTCCTCGATAAAACAGGGGGTGATCAAGTCTCCCCGGGGATCAAGTCTACCCACCTTCCCCTATCAATAGTGACGAGTCTCATAAGAAATCAATAATCTCATTTTTGTTAGCAAATTTCCTAGTTTATCTATTGGCTACAAGGAATGTAAAATAACAACATTGCCAATGACAACAACATTGTCCTCTCTTGTAAATGTTGGGACAAACTCAACTCGCAATAAGCGTATGTCCCAAACTGCAACAGAATAGGACAATGATCGCCTGCCGCTCATTTTGAGAAATAGTCGGTTTCCGATGATGTTTTTGGTTAAATCAGTATCAGTTATCGTAGCTTAGACATAAACTTAACCATCTGTACACATGATTTGTGTTTTACTTCTGAAATATACAAGTTATCGCAGTTCGAAAAGTTCTCAACAATTACCTCTCCATGTTTGTTGCAAATAAAATGGAACGCAACAATGTCTTTATCCTCTGCAGATGAGGACAAAGAGTTATCGCTATTCTCTTTTGTCGCTTGTTTTTCGCATTTTTCAGCGACAATTACATTCCTTGATTGGCTAAGATATTAGAGCTTTAAATTTCCCATAGTTACAAATTAAAAAAAAATATGTTTTCTTGATCTACTAATACCTCCACTATTGGTACCGTTACCCTACATCGAGCCTATACTCAGAGCAACAGTAAATCTTCGACCAAAAATTGATTAGTAGTTAAGTAAGTTAATCAGTTAATCGTATTCGTATATTGAAAATAATTCTCATGTTTTCCGGATATCCCATATTTGAACACGATAGCTACAGCATTTAATGAGCGTATTCGACCAGATGTTGTCCAAAGCCTATCGTTTTTTTGGATTCATTTGCGTATCACTATTTCCCAGGCAGAATGTGTGTTCACCGTTCAGTCAACAACAATACTATTATCGGTGAATAACCGGTTTGCGAATGATAAAAATGCAACACGGGTCCGAATCACCCCACGAACGGCGCATTATCATTAGGATCATCAAAATCGTATAACAGTTTCAGAAGTGCTGATTGTGGCGCACTTTTTACCATTTCAAGCGATATCAAATTCCATGCAAAGCTTTCTCTGAATAATGCGATGATTCATCGCTATACCTTCCGCGTTTCGGTTCTCGTTGTCTTACAGTGAATGGACGACTATGGACGTATCCATATGATTTATAAAAGGGCCGGCCATTCGGACATTCTGATGAAAAATTTGTGTGGACCCTTTTGGCTTAAATTCTGAACATGACTCATATTCCGAACACTGGCGTTTTGGCACCCTAAAACTAAAAATTCCATCGGTTTTTTGATGATCAAGATTACAAATGAATTCAAGATCCTATGGAGAGAATTACATCGAATGAAGCCAAATAGCCATTTAAAAATGTAAAAACAAAACTGAAATCTAATAACTTTCCATCAATTATGCATCTAGACGAAAACGCGGGGGATAGCTCGGAAAAGAACTGTAATCTTTTTGCAGATTTTTTCCAGGAAACCTATTCTACATTTTCTGAAAATGATCGTGACCGCGACTATTTTGCATTTTTTCCAGAGTTTTCAAATGATATTGGAGTGAATCAACTTCATGTCCATGACATTTTGCAGGCCCTACGTAATTTAGATGCTTCGAAAGGTCCTGGTCCTGATGGAATCCCTCCTATATTTATGAAAACCCTAGCAGTGGAACTAACCACTCCATTATTTTGGCTATTTAATATGTCACTAGAATCAGGAAAATTCCCAAATATATGGAAAAACTCATTTTTGATACCCATTTTCAAATCTGGAAAAAAATCAGACATACGTAATTATCGTGGAATAGCCATTATCTCTTGCATTCCAAAACTTTTTGAGGCCATAGTAAACGAAAAATTATTCAAACAAGTAAAAAACCGAATAACAGACGCACAGCATGGTTTCTGTAAAGGGCGTTCAAGTTCAACTAATCTTCTTGAATTTGTTGACTATACCCTGAATGCAATGGATAAAGGAAACCATGTAGAAGCTCTTTATTAGGGTGGCTCAAATTAGTATGGGAAAAACTTTGATAATTTTTTTTGATGGGCCGTCCTCTTATTCGGTTCTATTTGATGCCCTGATGCTCTGGACAAAATTTCAGCCAAATCGGTCAACGTTTGGGCGGTGCTAAACTCGTTGGAAGTTTATATGGAAAAATGTATCCAGAAACATTCAAAAACAGTAAATTGCAGCTGGACTACACAACTTACGATGAAGAACTATGATACTCATTCAGATCTTGGAGAATTTAATACAGAATGTTATGCAGAAAACCGCGAGAAGATTCGAGCTTGCCCGGCTAAGTTATTAGCATTTCTTTGAAGTGGGGTTTGAGCAAATTTCGTTTCTTTTACCTTTGAAAAGAAATAAATTCACCCCTACAACACTCCAGTAAAATGCTGATATCTTTACGTAATAAACTCTAATCTTCTCGCGGTTTTCAGCATAACATTCTGTATTTTATTTTACAAGAACTGAATGAGTATCATGGTTCTTGATCGTAAATTGTGCCGTCCAACTGCAAATCACTGTTTTGGGATGTTTCTGCATACATTTTTCCATATAAACTTCCAACGAGTTTAGCACTGCCCAAACGTTAACCGATTTGGCTGAAATTTTGTCCAGAGCATCAGGGCACCAAATAGAATGGAATAAGAGGACGGCCCATCAAAAAATTTGAAAAAGTGTTTTTTGAGCCACCCTACTCTTTATACTGACTTCAGTAAAGCATTTGATCGCATAGATATACCCATGCTTCTATTCAAATTGAAAAAAACTGGAATTGAGCCGGGACTACTCAAGTGGCTTGAATCCTACTTAACTGATCGCCAATTGATTATAAAATTTAACAACAATAGATCAAAACCCATTCAAGCCACTTCCGGTGTCCCCCAGGGCTCTCATTTGGGGCCTCTATTATTCATAATATATGTAAACGACATTTCCTTCATTCTTGACAAACTTAAAGTGTTAATCTATGCAGATGACATGAAGCTCTTTTTGGAGATAGGGAATAAAATGACCTCAACATATTCCAGAACGAAATATGCACATTCTACGAATGGTGCAATAAAAGCCTATTGCAACTGAATGTAAAAAATGTAACCTTATATCATTCAGCAGAAAAAGAACAGCATCAAATCTCTCAATTACATTAGGAAACCAGGTTGTAGAGAAATGCGATAGAGTTAGGGATTTAGGAATTATCTTAGACTCCAAACTAACATTCATCGACCATTACAACACCATTATTCATAAAGCAAATAATATGATGGGTTTTATAAAACGTTTCTGCTATAACTTTCATGACCTATACACAATTAAAACATTGTATATTGCTTATGTAAGGTCGATACTGGAATATTGCAGCATTGTATGGTCTCCATTTTCAATAGCACACGAAGAAAGATTAGAATCAGTACAAAAACAATTCCTATTATTTGCTCTTCGTAAATTAGGTTGGACAACATTCCCACTTCCATCATATGAGGCACGCTGCAAGCTTATAAACATTCAATCTTTGAAAGAGCGTCGTGAAACTGCAATGGTTTCATTTATTAACGATATAGTTTCGCAGCTTATTGATTCAACAAGTATTTTATCGAAATTAAATTTCTACATACCATCTCGACAACTGCGTCATCGACATACATTTTTAATTAATCACTGCCGTACAAATTATGCAAAATTCGGACCTCTCAATCAGATGATGGCTATCTATAATCAACACTGCGAAACTATTGACTTTACAATGTCTCGGCAGAACCTAAAAAAATATTTTGTCACAATTCGAAACCTACACATCTAAATTTACATTAAATCGCAAAATTAAACACTACTTAACCAAACTATTTTTATTTTTATACACTATAATACCGTATTTATAGCATTAAGAAAATAAAGAAAAACATGTATATTGTATATGTACTAGTCTACGTCGGTTGACGAAATAAATAAATAAATAAATAAATAAATAAAAGCGAGTGTTCGAAATATGAGTCATGTTCAGAATTTGAGTCTAATTGGGATATAACGTTGTGCATGAAATTAAAAATAAAATCTTCGCTACAAGTGAAATCGCGATTTTTTTAAGTCCAAATAAACAGCACCGAATGGCCTTCGTATACTAACGAAGGCCGATAATCAATTAAAAACAATACTTCGTAAAGACTTCGTAAAGAATCCTGGAATGATTTTAAATTTGAAATTTTAATCCCGTAAATTTTTTTTTGTATCTTCATTAACCCTTCCGTTACCAACCCCCTTTTGAAAACGAAAATAAAAATCTTTTTGATTGTAACTTTTTTGTCCTATAACATTTTTTATCTCAACTTGCACCAAAAGAAGCGAAATTTATTGAAGTTTTAGGAGTTTCATGGATTTTGGCCACTCGGTTCCGGAGTTATTCCGGATTTAAAATGGGTGTCAGCTTTTGGCCATTTCTCAGAACCAGAAGCGCCATCACGTTCTGAGACGTGGGTAGGACAAACTGGATTATCATATCTATTGAATACTTTTAGAGACTTTCCGGATATCCCCAGGAAACATTTCTAGAGATAAGAAAATTATTTCGAGCTTTTTAGTGGAATGTCTTCACTTGTCATAAGACGAGTTTATACAATCCCATTGAATTCCACCACTTAATTGTATCTTGACAGATACGTATTTCGACCTCAACAGTAAGGCTGTTTCAGTGTGTCGTACTTGACTCGACTTGTCGAGGTTTCTAAGCCAGGGGTGACATTGCGCATCTCGAATCGAATCACTCGATTCGTAAGTTTTTGGATTCGTTTCGAAAAAAATGCGGCATTATGTGTTTCGTTCGACTTGATTCAGTCGCAGTACAAGATTTCGAATGGTGCTGTACTAGTTCAATCGAGTATGTTCTGTCAAACGAAATGTAAACAGAGAGAATAAGAGATAGCTGTCTCCGTGTTTGGTATGCCGCCCGCTGGAGAGACAACCTTCAGCGCATGGCGAATGTGAGTAAACAGAGAGAATAAGAGTAATTTCACCTGCGTGTAGCATGTTGCCTGTTGGAAAGGCATCCTTTAGGGCATGAATTGGCAGTTAATTCATAAACAAGCAAATTGTGCTCAATGACTTTAAAAAGCAATATTATTTATTGAGCAGTTGCAACCGATTAAAACATTATGCCGATATGACATGTTTTGTGAATTGATATATTGTTACGACACAAATTATAAGTTTTATGTTTATTATGTTTATTATGTTTATTCGAGTGTATGCCACAGATCCAATTTTAAGCTAAATAAGTTGAAGCTAAAGAAGGATTCGATAATAAATTACTTTGATGTTTCCATGTGTTTTAATTAAATTCACTTAGGTCATCTCATGTGCGTTTTTTTTAATTAAGGTACACCGGGGCAAGTTGAAACGGTTTTTTTCAAAGTTGAACTTTGAAGTGCTATAAAAAAATCATCCTTTGATATATTTTTAATCTGTTTGCTGTGTTTGATAGTTCGGACCAAAGATTATGCATAAAAAATAAGCAACCTTACCATACTTTTTTATAAATATTTTGTATACTGAAAATATTTTTTTATGTGCATTGTTTCAACTTGCCCCACATATCGGGGCAAGTTGAAACACTGCGCTATATACAGACATAACTTAATTTTGCCGTATTAAAAACAAAATATATGTACTCAGTGGGACTCAAGAACCACGAGGATGTTTAGGTGACTGTACCGCCAGGATTCGCAAAAGGGTCCCATGTACATTTTTGACGGTTTCTATTTTATTTCAGAAATTAGCTCAAAATTGTCTCCTGTTTAAGAAAAATTGATAAAATAGAAGGATTTGTTCTAGAAATTTGAAAATCAAATCCCATTTATGCTGTCTCATCTTGATATTTACTCTCATAATAGGCACATTCCAGATTTTGATACTCCTTTGCACAAAAATAAACTAAAATATGGGACTCTTATGCGAAAAAAGGGCAGTATACAACAATGTCACAAACGTAATTTTCAGGGACCAAATTCTAGAGATCGCACTTAGCTGAAAATTTATCACACGCAAAAAAAGCGTTCCCGAATTCGTGAACCAGCAAAAATACACCGTGATTTAATTCATGGATTCGGAAACACCAGTCACGTTTTCCAGAACGTTCCAAAACCCGTGACTGTGTTCCCGAATCCGTGGTTGTTGTTCACGAAAAAATACACCGTAAACTTGTTAGTTCACGAATTCATGAACTTTTTTTTTTGCGTGCAGAGATTGATTACGTCCTACTGGTGACCACTCGGATTACTTTTCAGGATGGTTCATTAGTTGGCTCACTTGAATTGTGTGCCTAATTAATTCGGTTGTGTCTTCTCCATAAATTCACATTAATTAACCAGCGTATCTCTCATAAACTCCTCGATTAGAGAAAGAGGGGACTGGGAAGTGAATGGTGGAGTTACTGAAATGTTTACATGCTCAATGTTTCATATTTTTGAGTGCCAGTGCTCACTACGAGGAGAAATTGATTACGAATCTCAAAACTAGACCATGCAGTTTAACCATGACCGTTTTCATCCTATTTTTTAGTAAACATTGTAGGAGGGCATTCATGACGGGATGGGCGGAAATTTATTAAATTTATTATCAGAAGTTTGGACCTTTTCATAAATTTATGTTCTCCGGATGTATTTACGGACCATGTTGAATTTTGAAAAAAAATATTACTTTAAATTGTGAGGGTGACGTTTTGAATCGTTGTTTCAACTTGCCCCACACCACGCATTTCTATTTGCCCCGATAGGTTAAAAATGCGGATCAGTTTCAAACGACCATATTTCAAAAAATAAAATGGGTTTTCCATCGATTTTTCATAATCATTATGCTTATTCAACATTGTATGATTGCCTACCATTCAAATTTGATGAAAAAACTATTCCAAACCTCATTTTGAGACCTGTTTCATTGGCACGTCAAATAGTTGGTTTAGATTTTGTAAAGGGTGGAAAATAAACAATGGCAGGAATTGCTTCTAGTAGCTGCAATCTTCCCGGAATGGCAGTCAGAAGTTGACTTAGGGGAGTAGTTTGTTGAAAAAAATAAACAGGACATTCGGTCATTTCAGATCTAAATTACAGCTTCTGTTTCAACTTACCCCGCATTTCAACTTGCCCCGGTGTACCTTACCTCATCTATTTTCACTTAGATTTTTTCATATACCGTGACCTGCCCTAATTCCGCGCATCGCCTAATAGCGTGGTTTTCATCAAAAATCAGAACCTGGCTATCATGGACATCACATTATTTTGTGAAATGTTCAAACATAATATGTTTGAACAATTTAACAAATAATGCGATGTCCATGACTGCCAGGTTCTGATTTTTGATGAAAACCACGGTATTAGGCGATGCGCGGAATCAGGGCAGGTCACGGTACACGTTTTTACGCAGATTTTTCTCATAGATTTTTCACGCGATTTATCGGAATCGTCAAAAATACGTGAAAACCGATTTTAGTTGAAGTCGTTTTTACGCGGATTTCGGGATAATTAGAGATTGCATATTGTCTGGAAACTATAAAAGTAGGTATGCTAATGACATTCTTTTCCTCACACCCAACCAGAGGATGGCAGATTTTAATACAGTTCTGCATAAGAACCTTACAGAAACTGTATAATAATTGGGCATATACAATTCTGTAAGCTTTTTATACAAATATTGTATTAAAAGAATACAGATTTGTATTATTTTAATACAATATTTGTATAAAAAGCTTACAGAATTGTATATGCCCAGATTTTATACAATAATTGTCAGACTTGTTTTTTGGGTGAAGAGACAATAATAAAACATTTATTCTCTTCCCATAGAGAAATAATAACAAATATATTTAAAAACTTTCAGCAAGAAATAACTCTCGAACAATATTCGAAAGCTATAAAGGTGACGAGTGTTTTTCATTCGACTTGAGTCGTTTTTCAGTGTGCTATCGAGTTTCCATAATGCCAAAACATCTCGTTATTCTTGTACCTCCTCGTGCATACTCGAACGATAAGTCGTTTTCGAGATCGAATCGAAACCCGTAATGCCAAACATGTTCGACTCGATAGAATTACGTTCGAATCGAGATGCACAATGCCACCCCAGAGGTTACCATTTTTGCATTCGTATATCAAGGAAGTCGAGACAATTTCCAATCCGAAAATTGCCTAGACCTGCACCGGGAATCGAACCCAGCCACCCTCAGCATGGTCTTGCTTTGTAGCCGCGCGTCTTACCGCACTACCTAAGCTATATTATTATTTAGATATTCATCTTTTGATCACTTCACCTGTCAGACTGTCAATTCTTATAAAATTTCAGAAATTCTCTGAGTCTCCCTGAACTAGCAAAAATAATTGCGTACTTCCAGAAAACGTTCAACAAATAGTTACTTATAGCAGAAACTATTAGAAACTTGAAGACTCTTGGAAAATCTCAATACACCAACTTTTTAAAATGGAAAGAATTCTTCATAGACTTTAAGATGTTTTTCGGAATAGATTTCTCCTTTACAATCCCGGAAACTTCCACGACTGTCAGTTTTACCACTGATTAACTGTGAAACGTTCAATGATATTTTTAGATCTAGAAATTGAAACAGTATAGATAGTATAAGATCTTTTAGTCATCCATATGGTATTTTCTTACCATAATCATGGGTAGGACAATGCTTCGACTGTCCTACCCAGGTATTTTCATGCGTAGGACATGTCCTATTTGTCCCACCCACTCCCGGCGCCACTGCTCAGAACGCATACTTTGGAAATGATTGTTTTAGATATTTTGATTGGGAACGACGCATAAACTATACCAAATACGATCAGGAATTTGTTCGGTCCTAAATATGGCCTGTGTTCCGGATTCCGGTGGTTCCACCGGAACCTGTTACGGGGTCACTTCACGGAAATAGGCAAATACCATCATACGTAATATCAAACTTCATGATTTCAAATGCTATGGCACATAGTTGTGTACTTCTTGGACCATATTTGAAACGATTGGAACCAATTGGTAGACAGATTTATCAAGTACCGGTTCATGATTCAATTTTGGAAAATAAGTCAAACCCATCATGCGGCACATCGAACTACATGATTCCAAGAGTTATGCCATTCTATGATAGTTTTGTATTTCCTGGACCGCATTTGAACCGATTGGAACTGGTAAACGAATTTACCGAGTAACGTTTTAAGGGTCAATTTTTATGATGAAGATTTTGTCAGATTTGTTTTTTTTTTCAAACGGAAGATTTTAAATCTTGCGTTGGGTGGTCGAAACGCAAGCCAGAAAAAGAGCATCTTGTCCAGTGCGAAACAAAATTTAAAGGCGGAAATATAGAACGCATGCTTTCTGTGGGCAAATGAGTACAAAGCCAAAGGCTACAGAAAAGACGAAAGCAACTGACCGGAGTGTGGTTTCTGGCTCTGATGGAAGAGAGGTGTGTTTTATTGAAAAGTCGTGCAATTAAAAGTAGTTATTCGTGGCATTTTCCCGAGATGGTACTCCGAATTATTGGTTGGGCACTTCGTCGCCTGGCTAGAATCGTGAGCCGCATCCGCATTATTGTCCAGCACATATTCGGATTCCCGCCGTACGTTTCAACGAGTGGTCGTTTGCTACCGGCTTAACAGCCCACCGACCACCTCTTCCTCCAAGCCGCTGTTGGCTCTATTATCGCCCGGCCACCTGTCGGCCAATTCTCCGTCCGGCCGTTCGTCAGCCACACTACCAAGTACCAACGCATCGCAGCCCGCCGGCAGTATTATCGCCCGGCCGCCCCTTCGTTCTGCTATCCGTAGCCGTGTAATCGTCCAGCCTCCGGATTATCGCATCGTAGCACGTTCGCTGTACCACCATCCCGCACTGTTTCCTATCCGCCTAACCACGAGGTCGTTCTACAACCACCCGTTTTTCGACACCGAAAGCCATTCCTGCTGGCAGCTCGCTAGCCGAATCGTCGTCCGACATACCATCGGCCGCATCATTGCCCGAATTCCCTCCGGCTGAACTTTCGATCGGCAGCCCACCGGCGGCGTAACCGCCGACCTTTGTGTCGGCAGCTTCCTCGCTTGACCACCCGACCACCGCATCTTTACCAACCGCCTGTAAGTGTTCATTTTTGGCATTAAACTCGGAACAAAAGAGCCCTTCTGCGCCCGCCCTAGACAGCTGCCGTGGCTAGACCAGCAGCTAAGGGTTTAGGCCAGTTCCCCTCTGGTTCCGTGGCCATAAATTTAGAGTCTTATATCGTCGGGAGATTCACCCGGAACTATTTCAAGAATTCATTCAAAAACTTCTACAGTGATTCAAACAAGGAACTAATTTACGAATTTCACCAGGAATTTTTTCAACAACTCTCTAGGTATTTTTTTTGGGAATGCCTCCAGAAAATTCATTGGAAAATCTCACATGAATTGATCCTACAATTTCTATAAGGGTTTGAAGAAATTCTTCTGAAACTTCTTCAAGAAACCCATCAAGACTAGTTTCATTGTACCTTTTACTCCTTCGAATTCCGTCTGGAGGAATATACCAGAGCAGTTCCCGGAAGACTTTTTTGCAGTATACTTTAAGAAATTGCTGTGAGAATTTCAAATTAAATTTCCGATAAATGTCTTGGAAAATCTATTTAGGAAGTTATAGAAGGTGCCTTGAAGCAATTGCTGCGGAAACTTCTGGAGAACCCAAAAAAGATTAGGTAGGAGAACTAGTGGGAGAATTTCCAGGAACGAAACTTGGGTGGAAGTACCAGGGAAGAAATAGGTGGATTTGGTTTAGAGATTCTATGTGAAATTCGAAAGGAGCTCAATGGAATTATTGGGGAGTTCTCAAAGTAATTTATGAAGAGTTTTTGAAGGAATTTCTGGAGTAACTCCAAAGCGAATTTCAAAAGAAATTCCTAGGGAAAAAACTTCCACGAGACTACTTTGTAATAAAATCTAAATAATCCCCAGGTACGTTTCTGAAGAAAGTCACGGAGAAATTTCGTAACAGCTCTTTTGGAATTTCTGGACTCCACAGAATTTTTTAAAGGGACCCGGAGGAACTTCCAAAGGAATTACAGGAGGAGCTCCGGAGGAACTTGCGAAGGAATTCCTGGAGGAACTTCCGGAGGAATTCCTGGAGGAATTTCCGGAGGAATTTCTGGAGGAACTTCCGGAGGAATTCCTGGAGGAACTTCCGGAGGAATTCCTGGAGGAACTTCCGGAGGAATTCCTGGAGGAACTTCCGGAGGAATTCCTGGAGGAACTTCCGGAGGAATTCCTGGAGGAACTTCGGAGGAATTCCTGGAGGAACTTCCGGAGGAATTCCTGGAGGAACTTCGGAGGAATTCTTGGAGAAATTATTGGAGGAATTCCTGGAGGAACTTCCAGAGGAATTCCTGGAGGAACTTCCGGAGGAATCCTGGAGGAACTTTCGGAGGAATTCCTGGAGGAACTTCCGGAGGAATTCCTGGAGGAACTTCCGGAGGAATACCTGGAGGAACTTCCGGAGGAATACCTGGAGGAACTTCCGGAGGAATTCCTGGAGGAACTTCCGGAGGAATTCCTGGAGGAACTTCCGGAGGAATTCCTGGAGGAACTTCCGAAGGAATTCCTGGAGGAACTTCCGGAGGAATTCCTGGAGGAACTTCCGGAGGAATTCCTGGAGGAACTTCCGGAGGAATTCCTGGAGGAACTTCCGGAGGAATTCCTGGAGGAACTTCCAAAGGAATTACAGGAGGAGCTCCGGAGGAACTTGCGAAGGAATTCCTGGAGGAACTTCCGGAGGAATTCCTGGAGGAATTTCCGGAGGAATTTCTGGAGGAACTTCCGGAGGAATTCCTGGAGGAACTTCCGGAGGAATTCCTGGAGGAACTTCCGGAGGAATTCCTGGAGGAACTTCCGGAGGAATTCCTGGAGGAACTTCCGGAGGAATTCCTGGAGGAACTTCCGGAGGAATTCCTGGAGGAACTTCCGGAGGAATTCCTGGAGGAACTTCCGGAGGAATTCCTGGAGGAACTTCCGGAGGAATTCCTGGAGGAACTTCCGGAGGAATTCCTGGAGGAACTTCCGGAGGAATCCCTGGAGGAACTTTCGGAGGAATTCCTGGAGGAACTTCCGGAGGAATTCCTGGAGGAACTTCCGGAGGAATACCTGGAGGAACTTCCGGAGGAATACCTGGAGGAACTTCCGGAGGAATTCCTGGAGGAACTTCCGGAGGAATTCCTGGAGGAACTTCCGAAGGAATTCCTGGAGGAACTTCCGGAGGAATTCCTGGAGGAACTTCCGGAGGAATTCCTGGAGGAACTTCCGGAGGAATTCCTGGAGGAACTTCCGGAGGAATTCCTGGAGGAACTTCCGGAGGAACTTCCGGAGGAATTCCTGGAGGAACTTCCGGAGGAATTCCTGGAGGAACTTCCGGAGGAATTCCTGGAGGAACTTCCGGAGGAATTCCTGGAGGAACTTCCGGAGGAATTCCTGGAGGAACTTCCGGAGGAATTCCTGGAGGAACTTCCGGAGGAATACCTGGAGGAACCTCCGGAGGAATTCCTGGAGGAACTTCCGGAGAAATTCCTGGAGGAACTTCCGGAGGAATTCCTGGAGGAACTTCCGGAGGAATTCCTGGAGGAACTTCCGGAGGAATTCCTGGAGGAACTTCCGGAGGAATTCCTGGAGGAACTTCCGGAGGAATTCCTGGAGGAACTTCCGGAGGAATTCCTGGAGGAACTTCCGGAGGAATTCCTGGAGGAACTTCCGAAGGAATTCCTGGAGGAACTTCCGGAGGAATTCCTGGAGGAACTTCTGGAGGAATTCCTGGAGGAACTTCCGGAGGAATTCCTGGAGGAACTTCCGGAGGAATTCCTGGAGGAACTTCCGGAGGAATTCCTGGAGGAACTTCCGGAGGAATTCCTGGAGGAACTTCCGGAGGAATTACTGGAGGAACTTCCGGAGGAATTCCTGGAGGAACTTCCGGAGGAATTCCTGGAGGAACTTCCGGAGGAATTCCTGGAGGAACTTCCGGAGGAATTCCTGGAGGAACTTCCGGAGGAATTCCTGGAGGAACTTCCGGAGGAATTCCTGGAGGAACTTCCGGAGGAATTCCTAGAGGAACTTCGGAGGAATTCCTAGAGGAACTTCCGGAGGAATTCCTGGAGGAACTTCCAGCGGAATTCCTGGAGGAACTTTCGGGGGAATTCCTTGAGGAATATCCGGAGGAATTCCTGGAGGAATATCCAGAGGAATTCCTGGAGGAACTTCCGGAGGAATTTTCGGAGGAATTCTTGGAGGAACTTCCGGAGGAATTCCTGGAGGAACTTCCGGAGGAATTCCTGGAGGAACTTCCGGAGGAATTCCTGGAGGAACTTCTCAAGGAGAAGGAGGAGAATTCCTGGAGAACCTTCCGATGGAATTCCTGGAGGAACCTCTGGTGGAATTCCTGGAGGAACTTCCGGAGGAATTCCTGGAGGAACTTCCAGAGGAATTCCTGGAGGAACTTCCGGAGGAATTCCTGGAGGAACTTCCGGAGGAATTCCTGGAGGAACTTCCGGAGGAATTCCTGGAGGAACTTCCGGAGGAATTCCTGGAGGAACTTCCGGAGGAATTCCTGGAGGAACTTCCGGAGGAATTCCTGGAGGAACTTCGGAGGAATTCCTGGAGGAACTTCCGGAGGAATTCCTGGAGGAACTTCCGGAGGAATTCCTGGAGGAACTTCGGAGGAATTCCTGGAGGAACTTCCGGAGGAATTCCTGGAGGAACTTCCGGAGGAATTCCTGGAGGAACTTCCGGAGGAATTCCTGGAGGAACTTCGGAGGAATTCCTGGAGGAACTTCCGGAGGAATTCCTGGAGGAACTTCGGAGGAATTCCTGGAGGAACTTCCGGAGGAATTCCTGGAGGAACTTCCGGAGGAATTCCTGGAGGAACTTCCGGAGGAATTCCTGGAGGAACTTCCGGAGGAATTCCTGGAGGAACTTCGGAGGAATTCCTGGAGGAACTTCCGGAGGAATTCCTGGAGGAGCTTCCGGAGGAATTCCTGGAGGAACTTCCGGAGGAATTCCTGGAGGAACTTCCGGAGGAACTTCCGGAGGAATTCCTGGAGGAACTTCCGGAGGAATTGCTGGAGGAACTTCCGGAGGAATTCCTGGAGGAACTTCCGGAGGAATTCCTGGAGGAACTTCCGGAGGAATTCCTGGAGGAACTTCCGGAGGAATTCCTGGAGGAACTTCCGGAAGAATTCCTGGAGGAACTTCCGGAGGAATTCCTGGAGGAACTTCCGGAGGAATTCCTGGAGGAACTTCCGGAGGAATTCCTGGAGGAACTTCCGGAGGAACTTCCGGAGGAATTCCTGGAGGAACTTCCTGGAGGAACTTCCGGAGGAATTCCTGGATGAACTTCCGGAGGAACTTCCGAAGGAATTCCTGGAGGAACTTCCGGAGGAATTCCTGGAGGAACTTCCGGAGGAACTTCCGGAGGAATTCCTGGAGAAACTTCCGGAGGAATTCCTGGAGAAACTTCCGGAGGAATTCCTGGAGGAACTTCCGGAGGAATTCCTGGAGGAACTGCCGGAGGAATTCTTGGAGGAACTTCCGGAGGAGTTCCTGGAGGAACTTCCGGAGGAGTTCTTGGAGGAACTTCCGGAGGAATTCCTGGAGGAACTTCCGGAGGAATTCCTGGAGAAACTTCCGAAGGAATTCCTGGAGGAACTTCCGGAGGAATTCCTGGAGAAACTTCCGGAGGAATTCCTGGAGGAACTTCCGGAAGAATTCCTGGAGGAACTTCCGGAGGAATTCCTGGAGGAGCTTTAGGAGGAATTCCTGGAGGAACTTCCGGAGGAATTCCTGGAGGAACTTCCGGAGGAATTCCTGGAGGAACTTCCGGAGGAATTCCTGGAGGAACTTCCGGAGGAATTCCTGGAGGAGCTTCTCGAAGAATTTCTGGAGTAGGAACTCCTGGATCAAATTCAAAAGGTACTTCTGAAGGAACTTCCAGAGGAACTCCTGAAGGAACTTCCGGAGGAACTTCTGGATGAATTCGTGGAGGAACTTTCGGATGAATTTTTGGACGAACTTCTGGGGGAATTCCTGGCGGGACTCCCGGAGGAATTCTAAAAGGAATGTCCAGAGGAATTTTTGATGAACTTTCCAACGAACTTTTTGAGGAAGATTCGAAAAAACTCTGGAGAATTTTTGACGTTTGAAATCAGTTCACGCCGATCGAAGCCACCGTGCTTCTGCCGCCGATCACCAACGGCGTGATGCCGCCACGCCGCCGTCGCTGACTGAAAACAGGGTTGGTCATTTCTCACACTTCGTCTTGAAATGTGTAGAGATTTTACAAATAAAGAGAAGTGTATTGATTCACACTCGAGAGCGTTCACACGTAAGTGTGATTGAAGCCAAGAGAAACATGATCGATAAAGAGTGAGAATATTTTCGGTCGCGTGTGTTTTGATATTGTGTACAAAATGGTCTATGTTTAGGCGCTCACAACAACGTATTTACATGGAAGATTTAGAATATAGCCTAAATGTATGCATTTTGGTGAACAGCAAATTACCATTTTCCTGTACTCTTTACACTTGTGGGCTTGTGCGACGAAGAGTGGATACTACGCACGCTCCTTCATACAAAGATAAAGTGTATTTCTGCACAATACACTCGGATAACAGATCGAGAAAAGAGAAGTTTTTACACCTTCTCTTGAATACTCCTCAGAGCGAACCAACCCTGACTGAAAATGATCTATCACGCTGCCGCCGGTAAATTTTCAATCGGCACACAGGTCTAATACCGAAGTAAATAACTGATTTATAAATCATTGAGGTCAAACTCGAAATCTATGGATTTCGAATAAAGTTTGAGTTTGAATCATCCCCTATACCGTGTCCGAATTTCAAAATTTCAAAGCAAGTAATATCGAATGTTGTCGATACTAATTTGTTAATGTAAACTTCAATCGTTATTAATATTTGAATTGGCTCTATATTAACGTTATGAATTTTTAATATTCTGCAGACTTATTTTTGTTTGTCTCATAATAGAAGAAGCGTGATTTCTGTTCCAAAATATTTCCCAATGCTATTTCTATCCCTTATTATGTTGCTTGAATCGGGATAGCTCCGTTTATCTGATTCTAGTCCGGAATAAGGAACAGGAAAAATGATAAAGTGAGCTTGACAGAAATATTTTATATGTAGATGATAGTGTTCGAACGTCGGCTCCCCGATAGTATTTTCTTATCATCGCTGATACCATTACGATAGCTCGATTTTAGCGTTTAGGCGCAACTTTATCAATCGGTTCGAGGTAGGATGATCCCAGAGGCGTGGCGATGTGCTCACAGCGATTGGTTTTTCTAATTAGTAAATACAAGTTAAAACCACAAAATTCCCTCACACTTACGTTCAGTTCATCGGCTCCAGACAGGTATCCATATTCTGCGTGACTCGCCATAGCGGTATTCTAGTCGTGTGTCTGTGCAACAGATATTCGCAATTATCCAAACTGATCTTCGGTCGCAACTCCTCGTCCGTATGCAGTGCAAGCAACGACACTATCCAATCAATAACAACGATACAATAATAACAAAAACAACTCCCTTCTGGTTTGCCTTACTGCCTTGGCACAATCCCCTGCCTCTGCTGACTGCCCTTCCTGGCAAATCTTCAACTAATCTTCCTTCACAACTTCAGCTTAGATACCAACCCTTTCGCCTTCCCCACTGTCACGTATACACTACGCCTCTCTTGCCACACTGTGATATCCCAGAAACCCAGACAGAAATCTTCCAGCATTCAGCCAACCGAGGGCAAATAACACGCGAAATTTAGCACCTTCCGTTTTAATTTCCCATCCGATTATTTTTCCGTCGCAACGAGCCAAGCAGAAGAAAATTCCCCAGCAGGTCATCCTCTGTGGTGTCGCCCTGTCGCGTAATTGCATCCAGGGCCTAGGACCGTGCACTGTTTCACGCACTGCTGTCCCCTATCGAGCTTCTCTAAAACACCACCCACCGAACGCCGTAACCGAAAGTAAGATTTTCGCCCTGCAATCCACCGAATTACAAAAACTGAATTTTTCCTCTAATTTAATAATAACACCGCATCACCGACCGAAGTAGGCGCAGCAGTATCCACTACAACAGTGTGCAAATGATACCCCTGCTCTACTGACTGATTGACAGTAATCGCTATCCGACTGACGACCTGACGAGAGTTATCTACTGACTTTCACGCACACTCGAAGGACCGAACGACTACATATCAGATTGCGATTATTTTAGTAGTCAAACAGCTCAAAATAAAGAAATTAGCACTCCGCGTTTAATCGGTATCACTTGACATACATAGTCACACACACACGCAAACACCTTCTGACATTGATCTTGACAGTACTCTGACTGTCATTTCAATTTCTTCTCACATGCTTTTCGTTCACGCACAGTAAACTTTGCATTCACTGTTCCTATTAGTATGATGGTACGAACGTACGAACGAATGAGACCATCATAGAATAGCTTTATATATAATTAATTTTCAGTTTAGGAAGATTGTTTCTCGGAATGATCTGTCTGTACTGAAGGAATATGAGGTTTACGTATTGAATTCTACTCAAAAGTGCACAAGTTTTATTCAATTACGCAGCAGCGCATCTGCACAGTTGCTTGTACAGGGTACGCATAGATTGTGTTTCGCCATCACGTGCACCGCACGTTCTTCGTGTTGCTATATCGATCGAATAGAAAATTTTGTTGGGCTACGCTACATTTGAAATGAACGTTGGGTTGAAGCACGCCAAACGCCTGTTTTCACATGCTTATAACGACTAGAGAATGTCGGTGGTCACTTACAGATTATCATCCAAGCGATGCATAGATTTACGATAAAACGTGCCGAAAATATGTGAAAAACCCAGATTTATCCACCTAGCGGTGATGATGCCTTTCTCGTGCGGTAAAAAAAATAGTATTTTGGGCATTACTTCTAAGCCCATCGTCCGTTTGGGCCAATTTTCAATAGGAAATAATGAGACAAGATTCTGCGTCTAATGCAACCTGTTGCGAGGAAATCGGTTCAGAGTAAGTGCATTAAAAGTGAGCTAGATTTTTTTACGCGCTTTTTTCTGAGAAAAAGTATTTTGGCCATAACTACCAAGCCCATTGTCCGATCCGTCCAATTTTCAATAGGAAACAATGGGGCAGTATACTGCGTCGAATGCAGCCTGTTGTGAGGGAATCCGTTTAGGGTAAGTGCATTAAAAATGAGCTAGACTTTTTCACGCGCTTTTTTATGAGAAAAAGTATTTTGGCCATAACTACCAAGCCCATTGTCCGATCCGTCCAATTTTCAATAGAAAACAATGGAGCAGGATACTGCGTCGAACGCAGCCTGCTGTGAGGGAATCCGTTTAGGGTAAGTGCATTAAAAGTGAGCTAGACTTTTTTACGCGCTTTTTTATGAGGAAAAGTACTTTGGCCATAACTTCTAAGCCCATAGTCCGAATCGGCCAATTTTCGATAGGAAACAATGGGGCAGTATACTGCGTCTAATGCAACCTGTTGCGGGTAAATTGGTTGAGGGTAAGTGCAAAAAAAGTGAGCTAAACTTTTTGCTCTTTTGGTGCGCACATACACACACACACACACACGCACACACACACAGACATCACCTCAATTCGTCGAGCTGAGTCGATTGGTATATAACACTATGGGTCTCCGAGCCTTCTATAAAAAGTTTGTTTTTGGAGTGAACATATAGCCTTTACGTATACTTAGTATACGAGAAAGGCAAAAAGCTAGTTAATCCATTTTTAGTTCTTTTTGTGTAGTAAGAGTTATGTGTGCCAAATAAAGCACTTAAACAGCCCTTTTAATTGAATGCTCGGAAGGTCAAATACACACAGACGTGATACTAAAGAAATTACCATGGACCATCATTTCACTGATCAATTTAAATTTGATTAATTGCATGTTGATGCATTAAATGAATATAGCATTAGAGAGATTGTGCTGTAACAAATTAGCAGCAGTAAAAGTATTGCATAACAATTGTCGACACAATTGAGCAATGAGATACGCGTATGTGTGCTTGGGCGCCAAAATATTGTGTTCAATAATTATTCAATTGTTCAAATTACTGAAATTATAGTAATAGGGCACTGCACAGAAAGATCTCTTTCTCTTTTGTTCTTCAAAATTTTGACGTTTACTTGCCTTGTTGTTTTCTAATTTCTTTGCAGCGAGAAAGAGACAAAGTAGTCCGTGCAGTGCCCTATACAGATATTTTTGTCATTAGTCCATCTAAGGAACGACCAAAGTACCTAGCTAGAATTTGTAATAGCCCTTGAGACTCGTTGTCCAAGCCACATAGGGGAAACCAAGATAAATACACCACTAGGTGTTCCAATCTGCCAAATTCACGATTCAGCCATCTTGGATTTTAGTATGGAAGAGCCAACCGGTTTGTTTTCGTTTAGCACATTCCCGCCTTCTTCTCTTCCACAAACTTGGCAGATTGGAGCTCCTACTACTGTATTCATCAAGATGAATACACAGCTAGGTGTTTCAATCTGCTCAATTTATGGACGAGAAGAAGGCGGGGGTGAAAAATTCATTTTCGGTGCAAAACATAAACAAACCGGCTGGCTCTCCCATACTAAAATCCAAGATGGCTGAATCGTGAATTTGGCAGATTGCAACACCTAGTGGTGTATTCATCTTGGTATTCATCTTGGTAGAAACTATATTTTCTGAAAATTTGGACGCCACTTGGTTAATTCTGGCCACGAATGCTTTGAAAGCACGTGCTATTTGTACTGCAGATACATTTTGCACATCTATAATCGCATTGAAAAATTATCATTTTATTGCAAAAACAAATATTGGATTTTATTTCATGAAAAACTGAGAAAATCTGGACCTGTAAAAGCGTAGCTTAGAAATTAAACATCCACCTCCTCAACGTATTTTCGACGGACATTTTATCATAAAATCAACAATGAACACTTTATTATTGGTCAGTTACAAGTTGTAGCTTACAACCCTAGCAGCACGCGTGAAAGGTCGGCAACTTCAACTGACTGATTGGAACTGCCATTTTGAAGTGATGGAGACGCATGACCGTTCCATGCATATATAAACAAAAAACTGAAATTTTCAAAAAAAAGTTAGCTTAAAAACGGCTGGGTGAACCTTTCCAATTTTTTGACTGATGTGTAAAAACGTTTGAATTTTCATTTAAAAAATAAAATAGACAGACGTTGTGGTCCACAAGGTTGAAAATTGAAAAAATAAGATATTTTGATTATTTAAACATTTTTAAAGTTTACTATTTTCTTTGAAGAATATATTTTTAAATCTATAACTGAAAATCTTTTCATTCATGCCAAAAGATTGCAAATCGGTCCATTGGTTCAAAAGTTATGAAGGTTTAAAAAAATATGTTTTTGGGAAACGTCGTTTTTTTGGACCACCCTATTCTGAAAATGACCACCCTAAGACCGAAACAAATAAATACGGGTCTAATTATTTTCGATAGAGATAATTCATACATATTTTGAGCAAATTCGGAAATTTTTTTTATTGATTCTGTTATTTTTTCATGGAATCGGTGAGTATTAATTGCTATATCTACGTGGGTTCCATAGAGGATTTATTATTCTAGCTATCTGAACCTTTTTTCCTTTCCCGTACACTAAGCTATAAACAAATATATAAACAAACTTTTTATAGAAAGCCCGAAAACCCATAGTGTTATATACAAAAGATATTTTAGTTACCAGATAAAGATTGTCGCTTCGGTGCCCTTTGTTCTGCTGTCCGAAACATGTGTGGTACCTAACTGTCAAATCGTATGTATTTTTCATTTATTGACATTTAGATCCCCTATTTTCGCCAGCAAAAGACACAATCCACGCACTTCTACACCAAGGGACCAAAATTTCAAACTAGAAATTAGGATCCAATATCTGTAGGACAGGAAAACATACATATTGAATTACAAGAAAAACATTTCTTCCGCTGAAAAATGTTTTCGGAACATTGTTTAATAGCCAATCAAAGTAGCAGACTTTTAGTATAAAAACAAGACTTCCTAATCATTTTTTTTACAAATGTGCTCTATCGTGCCTATTTGGGTGAAAATGTATTGATGAATACGTAATTAAATACAGTTTTTAATGATCTTTTTGTGTGCACATTATATTGCTTCGAAAATTTTAGTTTACATAAAACATTTGTACTTTAAAAACAGTGACATTGAAATGGTGTCGCGTTACGAAAATAGTCGTATAATTGATACTAGACAAAAGGTACACACATTAGAAATGTAATATTTCGGATTCTCTTAGTACTCGTCAAGAGCTTTCTTTTCGTGTATTAAGATCC
This sequence comes from Armigeres subalbatus, assembly GCF_024139115.2. NCBI lineage: Eukaryota > Metazoa > Arthropoda > Insecta > Diptera > Culicidae > Armigeres > Armigeres subalbatus. The sequence continues at coordinate 225,162,177 of NC_085139.1, forward strand.
AAAATCGGACCATTTTCCATGAAGTTACACTAGGTACAAAAATATGGTGTCGCGTTACGCGAATTGAATGTGCTTCTGTAATCTTCTTATATATAAAAATGAAATGGTCTGTGTTCGTATCCGCATAACTCGAAAACGGCTGGATGGATTTTTTTCATTTCTTCAGCAGAAACATTCGTTAGGTGTACGTTCCATTACGGAGCCGCAGTTATGTTTTTAATACATGTTTTATCTTGATTTTTAAACATATTTTTAGCTTTGAGGAACCGAAAGACTCGTGTTTTCTTTTCTCCATTTAATTTGATGATTTTTAATATTTTAGTTGATTTTCCTTTCGTTCGCTCTCACTAGCTCGGCATTTTTTATTCTTTGCCCAAGATCGTCACAGCCGAGTACGTCAGCGCTCAAAGAAGATGCCGTGAACATACGTCAATTTAATCGATATTTCATCTTAAGAACTTTAACAGAGTTCAGTGCGAGATTTCTCTTGTTTCGGACTGCAGAACGATGACGCGATCGGCCGAAATATTTGTTCTGCAGTGCGCGACCGGTAATAAAAATCAGTTCAGTGCGTGATTTCTCTTGTCTCGGACTGCAAAACGATGACGCGATCGGCCGAAATATTTGTTCTGCATTGCGCCGCCGGTAATAAGAGTAGCTATCGAACAAGTAAGTGCAGTGCGTGTTTTAGTCGTCGGGAAAGAAATAAAGTATCTATCTTGTGTTCGGTGGCTTATGCGCATGTCGCACGCGGTCGAAAAAAGCGAGTTCTTCAATAGTTTGCTGTAGCCATCGAACAGAGTGCTGCGCTTCCGTGCGGTCGTCCAAAACGCGAATCTCCTTAGCTTTCATATGCCACCGGGTGTGCATGTTTTTTGACTTTTAACTCGTATTAGTGTCATTTCCCATCCCATAGATCGCATCGCTTACCAAAGTGAATCCAGATAAATTATCCTTTGTAACTAAGATGATATCCTATCCCAATCGTGGAGATGCAGAGGTATACTCGGTCTCTAGTAGCAACGAGAGTCGGACTAACAATCCTTCCATTCCTATATGACCGTAAGGACGTGGCCGGCGCCGTTATTGACTTTAAATATTTGAGCTCCCGAAACGTGTACATTGAGAATGGGTAGCTAATCCCAAGCCCCATTCATTGTGTTCTCTGTACAATTTCGCAAGTTCAGTCAATCACGGAGTAGCAACTACGAATTGTGCGGTCATAATGCTCATGCTCATGCTCATGCTCATTTCATCTTAAGAACTTTAACAGAGATTTTTACAGTCAATATTGGTGAAATAATTTAAGAGTGTTGGTCACCGGTAATCGAAAATATAATGAATAGCGTCAGGCAAAAAAACTTCACCAAATCAATGCAAGAATAAGGGCCTATCGAAAAAGGTTAACAGAGAGTTGCTGAGTGATAAATTGAAAAAGAAGTTCCATTTTATGTTAATCGAGATGAACCAGCATTGGGCTGGTTCGTTAATAAAGACATATTATATCAGGCATTCTAATGAACTTCGCTTTGACCTGAATGAATATACAATAATAAGACAATTATTTCACACCAGGATATAAACACTATTTTCAAAATTGAGTATTTATTTTCTGAGTAGTGTTGATGATAGCGTAAAGATTGAAAATGTAGTTAAAAGTAGTGTACTCAGGGCACGACGCATACTTTCTTGTGATAAACATTGGTTGAGACATGAGACGTATTCCAATCTTTTCGGAAATAAATAAAAAGTTGAAAACAGACAACGTTCCAGTAGAAACTGTTGTAACTAGATATTAGTGAGTGACATACTCTCACATCAGTATGTGATGTCGATAGCTTGTACATGTTGATAAAAGAATAATAAACGTTCTGATGATCAGAAGTGTTTAAGACAGCAAACTGTTCACTACGTTTTAATATGACTCCTCACCGAAATGCCAAACGTTTTATAAGTTGTTACAGTGGCGACGAGGATAAAACGGGAAAAGAAACGTGGGTGATTTGTGTTTAGTGGATATATATGTGCAGTGTTTTTTTGGATTGTTTGACCAAGTAACGATCGTATCCGACAGAATTTATGTTTTAATTTGTGTCATTCATCATGGAGTTTTGTTTGCGACCTGCACATTGGCATACATGAAGCTGAGAAGTTTTTGTGATAGCTTGGATTTTTTGTTTGATTGGAACGTGTTATCTGCTGGTGAAGTGTTTATGTTAGCTATTTCTAGCAGCAACTTTTTTGTACCTGCCACAGATTTTTGTTCCATGTTTTTTCCAAGTATCCATATTTTTGTAGAACTTTGTTTAGTGAAGCACAGCAGGAGGAGCCATTTTATGCTTGCACGGATTTTGTGTGTTCTACAGTTTTTTTTAATTTGTGATCTTTGACTTGTTTTTCCTCCGTCGGCGGATCTTTTGAGCCCAATTTCTCCTCAACTGGACAGTTATATACAACCATATATCGTAAGAGAATGAGTGATCTCTATGACATCAGGATCGCGGCAATGGATGGTTTACACAGCGTCTACAAGAGTGACCTTTGTTTTGGAAGCGGCAGGCGTGCATACACCGTGTGGATAGCCGATTGAAAGCGTCATAAGTGCTGTCCAATGAGAGCTTGAAGTAGCTCGAAGTTTCTCCCTGTCCTGCTCATGCCCATTTGTTAACAAAAAAGAACGAGCGGGACGGGAACAACTTCGAGCTACTTCGAGCTGCTCATTGGACAGCATTATAGTGAGATGTCGTCAAAGTTTATTATTGTTTTTGTTTTGCAAAGTTTTGTGTCGTGTTGGATATGTATTGTCTTTTACACAGAGGGTTGTTGTGTCTATCATTTGCCTCTAAACATACTTTATATATTTTATTGCCAATTATTTTTTAAAGATTGTATGCTTTTTATTTTATTTATTTGCCTTCATTGGTGGTTATAAGAACAAATGTAAATCGCTTACTTTATTACATTAAAAAAAATGTAAAGATAAGATAAAAACGGGTTGAATGAAAAATAAACGAATCGAATATTTATGATGAGCTTTAAAATCCATAATAGGTTCATACTCATGGGTTTAAAAATGAACCTTTCTGAATAATATGATCTCACTTAAGGGAAGAGGAGTTGTTGTAACTAGATATTAGTGAGTGACATACTCTCACATCAGTATGTGATGTCGATAGCTTGTACATGTTGATAAAAGAATAATAAACGTTCTGATGATCAGAAGTGTTTAAGACAGCAAACTGTTCACTACGTTTTAATATGACTCCTCACCGAAATGCCAAACGTTTTATAAGTTGTTGCAGAAACGTAGAATAAAAAACGACAGAAATATTCCTCTTCAACATTGCTGAGCTTCTTGAGCCATCATCACCTTTCAAAATGGTTAACGTAGAAAAAAGGCAATATAGAACTTTTCAGTGTAAAAAAAAACTCACTTCTAGGGAGATCGATCGTCTGACCACGTACTTAAAAACCGATCCGGGTCATACTTGGATGTGACTAATATAAAAATAGGAAAACCCATTACCATTTGATTTGTTTCTAAAACTGAATATGTGATACGAATGGAATTGGTTCAGTTCTATATTTGTGCCGGTTAGTCTCTCAAACTTTAATAACTGAAACTCCAGATCGTAACCACCAACTCGAACTACATTCAATGATAGATAATATGATAATATTCTGTGTCGAATATAACATGTCGCATCGAAATCGGCTGAAATTACGTATTCTATCAACGATAAACACGTTTGCGTAACGCGACACCATTTGCAGGAGACTCTTTGTCGATCAGCGTAACGCGGCGGTGTTCATATCAATTCAGTTATTTTCATTATAATTTCCGTTTTTTCCTGCGATTTTAATTCTCAGTCTCATTTATGTTGATGTATACGAGAAATGCTTAGAATAAATCGAGACTCCAAACCGTATACCAGAGCTGAAAAACGCAATTGCATTTCAAAATGCGAAAAAGTGCAATTCAGCGATGGTGTCGCGTTACGAAATGCAGCGCGCTGTATTTATCATATTCAAAGCGAGAAATCTCAAAATGAATGTTCTATCAGAAAGGTGAGGATAATTTTACACCTGTTTAATCATATGTCCCCGAGGCTAATTTTCGAATGCAGACCTAATTTCTCGCTGAAAGTCGGCTCCTCATGGTGTCGCGTTACGCTGGAATGTGTCTTATGACCAACTGGTCGGGCAGTGACTTGTGGCTCGAGAGGGAAAGAGTACTTCGATCTTCGAGCGGTCTTGGCCATCACGCCTACAGGATTCCCGTTGGCTCCTTCGCATAGGCTGTCGAAACACGCTCTTTTACTGCTCTTGGCAAATTAAAGGCAAATTTCGCACCTCAAGACACTTCACGGTGATCCATTCTTTCATCTTCGGTGCGGGCACGTTGCATGCTTCATCTAGCCTTGAGACAGGTCGATCGAAGGGCCGCAGTTTCGGGACTGCACCACTATACCGGACAAGGCCTTCCTTGGCAGGGCTGCGGTGAAAACTTCGCTGTCGAAGTGATTGGTTCTCCACTCACAGACCTGACAGGGATCCACGAAACCCAGATGTTGCACGCCATAGTTGATTTTAAAACGAATTGCCAGATGATCACTATGGGTGTAACCCTCGCCCACCCTCCAGTTCAAGTCTGGTACCTGACCAGGACTGCCAAACTTTGCGTCAATCCATGAATTGACCCCGTTCCTTCTGAACGTGCTAGCGGAACCATAGTACCGGATAGTAACCATAGTAATAATAATAACTAGTAACGCTTAACCCCTTCGATTGGTGCAGCGGCTGCCCCACTCCAGTGTCCAAGCGTTAAAATCTCCTGCTATGACGACCGGCTTATGACCCACTAGGTCAGACGATAGCCTATGGATCATCTGGTTGAACTGTTCTAATGGCCACCTTCGTGGGGCATAGCAACTACAATAAAACACACCATTGATATTGGCTATCGGGTCGAGATGCGTTCGACTTCCGCCTTCCCCTACTAACCTGCTGCCAGGGATTTTCGGTCCCTTGTGCCGATGGCACAGGCCGGCTGGTACCCTCTTGCGGCCCGGTGACTTGCTCCTGGTTGGTGCCTTTCGCCTTTTTGGGCCGAAAAGTCACCTTCTCGGGTCGACGCCCTTCGGGTTCCTCTGCACCCTGATCTGCACCCTTGGCTTTGCTCTGAGCACCATCGCCTGATTGCTGCCTGAGCCGCTTTGATTTAGGCGCAGTCTTTTCTTCATTGGTCTGGTGCTGCTAGTCCGCATCCATGGGAGACCTCAACAAAACCCCCCTTGGAAAAGGGGTTTACCACCTCCATGCCTAATGCACCTTCAAAAGAATTATTTTTACCTTCACTCATTGTAACTGGGTCCCCCTTGTATTGTGACTTCTAAATTAGTTTAATATCATCACTTGGGTTTTTAGCAGAATATGCCGAAGAAAGCACACCTTGAGATGAGCCAAAATGCGAAGTGATGATGTATGAAGAACTCATGTTTGATGATGTAATAAGAATTAATCTACTATAAAAAGTGCGTTTTCGCCATGACACATGACACGGTAACGAAAAAGGATTGTTCGGATTAGTACAGTACACCGTCGCAATGCACGACTATTTTTATACAATACTGTGATTTCTTTCAACTATTGATAACAGAGTTTCCTCGCTATGCTATATTTAACTAGGCGCTGCTTTCGTCTGAATAAATCTTCACCTACACAAAGCGCAGTTCTTAACATCATACCATAAAGGGATTGTTCCAGTGGTTGATTACTTTTTCGAGGCCGTTTCCAGAGTTCGTGCCACGTATAGATCGATCAACTAGTGGAACAAACAAAACACATTAAATATATTAAATATCTTATACTTTTGCTTCTTCGTTAATTTCTTTCCGACTGCAAAACTAATTTTCACCATTAAAATTATCAATTGAGCATTGTTTTTCTGCTGGCATGCCGTCAACATGTTCATGTTTGACCTAACCTATATTTTTTCAATAAATTAGAACCTATCATAATGTTTTGCTATACTTTTCATGCATTCCATTTAGAGTAATCTTTGTTTTTGCCTGCTGGAACAAACTAAACCGCATTCAAATAACGATACATTGAGGGCATCGTTTCTAACAGTATTCACCTTGTGGTTTGTTGCGTCAAGCTTATACAAGTTTGCCGATTGCATACACTAAGGGGTCTGACGTTTTGAGCAATGTTTTCCTAGCATTTAACGTAAACAAATAAGAGAAAAACTTGTCAATACTTGTCCTATTTTTGTTGTTCCTTTGTCATAGTCCTAGCTTACGAACTAGAATTGTGTGAGTGGATTGTGTAGATTATGTGCGTGAGTTCGTTCCTTCTCGTCGATTATTGTATTTAATAAGTAAAATAAATATTGCAATAAACCCGAAAAAGAATGTGTCATTAAATGGGAAATATGAATTCGTTTTCGATTTGATAAATAGAGATGGGTTCTGTCATAGATTCGACGTATTCTGCCGTCACAGATTCTACGGAGTACGTAAGTATCGACTCACTGAGCCGTTGTGTTTATGTCCATGGAACCATGAACTCCGCCGGCTGCCATCGAGGCAGCAGCAGCCGCCGCGTGCTGCTGTCGAGTTCGGAAAAGTCTCAGCGTCATCCAGGTGGCAAAATTGTTCGGTGGAAGGTGATTGGGAGTGACTCCGCTGGCCTGTTGAGCCATGATCTCCTTTTGGAGTTGATACCGGTATAGGAGCGACCCCGCGATCAATGCTGAGATAATCGTGGCCGAAATGACCAGGATGAACAAGATGCTGAAGCCTGGCACTGGCATGCAGATTCCGTAGACGACCTCTTCGGTAATTTTGCCCTGGAAGACGGTGACAGCTTCCTGTTTACCATCCGGATTGAATGCCAAATCGGCTTCGGAAATGACGTCGTAAATACCGCTGACGCCTACGTCCGTTGAACGAATCTTCCGATCGGTTATTTTGATTGACCGGCGGACACGTTTCTTGGGCACCTCGTTGACATACAATGGATTTCGCACATCTTCAGCGTCTAGGTTTAGAGCGCGAGGTCCCGCAACGGCTGGGAGACCCATTCGCTTTTCAGCATCCATCTGTCGGGGACCGTGAGGGAACTTCTCATCTTCCGGGGTCGACTTGTGTAGTTGCTTCTGTTGGAGAGACTGCGGCTGTGGCTGATGCTGCATTTGAGGGGATGGTGGTGGTGGTGGCTGTTTCTTGAGCATCTCAGCCGGCATCATCGAGTGATCGTTGAGGAAGAGTTGTTCCAGTTCATCGAGTGGGTCTCGGTTGTGATGGTGATACTGCAGATAACCGCTGTCCTTTTTCTTCTGAATCGGTTGTAGGATTGGTTTCTTAGGCACTAGAGGTGGTGGTGGCGGTGGATGATTGGCATTCTTGTCCGTGTGAATAATGTCATCGTAGAAAACATCTTGATTACTTGAAGCAGCTTCCTCCTCATCCGACTCCTGCAAAATGTCGTTGCTGTTCTGATGGCTGTCTAAAGTGTCCTTCCGCTCAAGTAAACTGTGCAACTTTCCGGGCCCACCGTTGGTTCCGCTATGTTGACAGTGATCCAAACATCCGTGCCGACAAATCTCGACCTTGCATTTGATATGAACACTCAACGCATCAGGGAACTTGAAGGCATGGAAGAAAGCGTAAGTGATGACCGAGGCTTTGTCGTCAGGAGCACGCGCCTTTAAGAATCGTGAGATCATTTTCGGTCGAAGAACGCAGCCATACTCATCACTGAGTTTGATTACATGACCGGCTCCATCAGATGCCACACACGACTTGACTCTCATATCGAACTCCCCACGGAAGTCGTTGATCGCCACGACCAACGTCATCGTGGATCCCAGTGGAACGATTCCGCTAACGGCTGGAGCCCATGGACCCTTGCCCTGCTGAATTTCCATCCAACAATCAACATTGTCACCTGAAAGCAAACAAGACGATTATGATTTACAGATAATGCATTTGCAGTTCATCGAACAAACCTCGGAAATCAAGCTGTATCACATCAAGGTCGGCAATTACCATCGGAGGTTTGGAGGCGGTTTTTTCGTAATCGTTGAACCACTCGCACCGGAGCCGTTTGGCTTCGTCCCACACTTCCAGTAGATCCTTGTCGTACTGCACGACCACGGTATTTTCGTAGAACTGTCCATTTAGGTCGGGCTTGGTACCGCACCGTGAGTACGAAATCCGGAACGTGAAGAACGTCTTACCGGTCGACGGTGGAACGTAGATGCAGCGTGGGTCGCTGTGCTGACCTGAATCGGTTTTAGTTGCTTAGTTAACATGTGGTCGCATCAAATACTGACAAATATCTTACCCTTAGAGCTGACGATGCCCTCAAATGGTGCCGAGAAGGACAGATGTACGTCCATGTGATCCTTTCCGCACATGACTTCCAAGGCGGTTATCTGTGGCATACCATCTGGCCGTTCTACCGGCCATATTTCGTTTGCAGGGGATACCAGAGGGAACTGCAATTAGAATGTAGAAAAAGAACTAATTAATCTTTGTGAAATTAGTGAGACGACCACCATGGTCGCAGAAAGAATTTTCTTCATTTTTTTTATTGTGTTTGGAATTTCCGAAGCGACTTTTTTAGTTTTTCCTAAAGAGCCTGCATACATAAGTGGCGCAATTCGCTCCATTCAAAAACCTTGAACTCGATTGGAACAACCAATTTTACAGCAAATGCAATATTTGACATTTGACACTGCATCTCTTTGTTATTAATCCCGCCTCTGGGATCCTTCCGAAGGGAATCCTTCCGGGATTCCAAAGGGAATCCTTTCGGGATTCCGAAAGGGAATCCTTCCGGGATCCCGAAAGGGAGTCCTTCCGAGATTCCGAAAGGGAATCCTTCCGGGATTCTTAAAGGGAATCCTTCCGGGATTCCGAAAGGGAATCCTTCCGGGATTCCGAAAGGAAATCCTTCCGGGATTTCGAAAGGGAATCCTTCCGGGATTCCGAAAGGGAATCCTTCCGGGATTCCGAAAGGGAATCCTTCCGGGATTCCGAAAGGGAATCCTTCCATGATTCTGAAAGGGAATCCTTCCATGATTCTGAAAGGGAATCCTTCCATGATTCCGAAAGGGAATCCTTCCGGGATTCCGAAAGGGAATCCTTCCGGGATTCCGAAAGGAAATCCTTCCGGGATTCCGAAAGGGAATCCTTCCGGGATTCCGAAAGGGAATCCTTCCGGGATTCCGAAATGGAATCCTTCCGGGTTTTCGAAAGGGAATCCTTTCGGGATTCCTAAAGAGAATCCTTCCGAGATTTCGAAAGGGAGGCCTTCCGGGATTTTGAATGGGAGGACTTCCAGGATTCTGAATAGGAATCCTTCCGGGATTCCGAAAGAGAATCCTTCCATGATTCTGAAAGAGAATCCTTCCATGATTCCGAAAGGGAATCCTTCCGGGATTCCGAAAGGGATTCCCTTCCCTTCGGAATCCCGGAAGGATTCCCTTCGGAATCCCGGAAGGATTCCCTTCGGAATCCCGGAAGGATTCCCTTCGGAATCCCGGAAGGATTCCCTTCGAATCCGGAAGGATTCCTTCGAATCCCGGAAGGATTCCTTCGAATCGGAAGGATTCGGAAGGATTCAGAATCCCGGAAGGATTCCCGGAATCGGAAGGATTCCTTCGAATCCGGAAGGATTCCTTCGAATCGGAAGATTCCTTCGGAAATCCCGGAAGGATCCCTTCGGAATCCCGGAAGGATTCCCTTCGAATCCGGAAGGAAGGATTCCCCGGAAGGATTCCTTCGAATCCCGGAAGGTTCCTTCGAATCGGAAGGATTCCCTTTCGGAATCCCGGAAGGATTCCCTTTCGGAATCCCGGAAGGATTCCCTTTCGGAATCCCGGAAGGATTCCCTTTCGGAATCCCGGAAGGATTCCCTTTCGGAATCCCGGAAGGATTCCCTTTCGGAATCCCGGAAGGATTCCCTTTCGGAATCCCGGAAGGATTCCCTTTCGGAATCCCGGAAGGATTCCCTTTCGGAATCCCGGAAGGATTCCCTTTCGGAATCCCGGAAGGATTCCCTTTCGGAATCCCGGAAGGATTCCCTTTCGGAATCCCGGAAGGATTCCCTTTCGGAATCCCGGAAGGATTCCCTTTCGGAATCCCGGAAGGATTCCCTTTCGGAATCCCGGAAGGATTCCCTTTCGGAATCCCGGAAGGATTCCCTTTCGGAATCCCGGAAGAATTCCCTTTCGGAATCCCGAAGGATTCCCTATCGGAATCCCGGAAGGATTACCTATCGGAATCCCGGAAGGATTCCCTATCGGAATCGCGGAAGGATTCCCTTTCGGAATCCCGGAAGGATTCCCTTTCGGAATCCCGGAAGGATTCTTATTCGGAATCCCGGAAGGATTCCCTTTCGGAATCCCGAAAGGATTCCCTTTCGGAATCCCGGAAGGTTTCCCTTTCGGAATCCCGGAAGGATTCCCTTTCGGAATCCCGGAAGGATTCCCTTTCGGAATCCCAGAAGGATTCCCTTTCGGAATCCCGGAAGGATTCCCTTTCGGAATCCGGGAAGGATTCCCTTTCGGAATCCGGGAAGGATTCCCTTTCGGAATCGGAAGGATTCCCTTTCCGGAATCGGAAGGATTCCCTTTCGGAATCGGAAGGATTCCTTTCGGAATCCCGGAAGGATTCCCTTTCGGAATCCCGGAAGGATTCGCTTTCGGAATCCCGGAAGGATTCCCTTTCGGAATCCCGGAAGGATTCCCTTTCGGAATCCCGGAAGGATTCCCTTTCGGAATCATGGAAGGATTCTCTTTCAGAATCATGGAAGGATTCTCTTTCGGAATCCCGGAAGGATTCCTATTCAGAATCCCTGGGATTCCGGAAGAGAATCTTCCCGGGATTCCGAAAGGAAATCCTTCCGGGATTCCGAAAGGGAATCCTTTCGGGATTCCGAAAGGGAATCCTTCCGATTCCAGGAATCCTTCCGATTCCGAAAGGGAATCCTTCCGGGATTCGAAAGGGAATCCTTCCGGATTCGAAAGGAATCCTTCCGATTCCGAAAGGAATCCTTCCGGGATTCCGAAAGGAATCCTTCCGGGATTCAGGAATCCTTCAGGATTCGATTCAGGAATCCTTCCGGGATTCGAAAGGAATCCTTCCGGGATTCGAAAGGAATCCTTCCGGGATTCGAAAGGATCCTTCCGGGATTCGAAGGAATCTTCCGATTCCGAAAGGAATCCTCCGGGATTCCGAAAGGGAATCCTTCCGATTCGAAAGGAATCCTTCCGATTCCGAAAGGGAATCCTTCAGGATTCGAAAGGAATCCTTCCGGGATTCCGAGAAATTCCGAGGAATCCTTCCGATTCGAGGAATCCTTCCGGGATTCCGAAGGGAATCCTTCCGGGATTCCGAAGGGAATCCTTCCGGGATTCCAAAGGGAATCCTTCCGGGATTCCAAAGGGAATCCTTCTGGGATTGCGAAGGAAATCCTTCTGAGATTCCGAAGGGAGTTCTTCCGGGATTCCGAAGGGAATCCTTCCGTTCCGGGATTCCGAAGGGAATCCTTCCGGGATTCCGAAGGGAATCCTTCCGGGATTCCGAAGGGAATCCTTCCGGGATTCCGAAGGGAATCCTTCCGGGATTCCGAAGGGAATCCTTCCGGGATTCCGAAGGGAATCCTTTCGGGATTCCGAAGGGAATCCATCCGGGATTCCGAAGGGAAACCTTCCGCGATTCAATGACCCAGAAAAATGATCCAGACCCCGAAGTGCGTTTTATTTCCGGAGCTAAGGACTCGAAAGTGTTTCCGTTTATTTGCGATGCATTTAGTCGATTTTGGGTCGAGCTGGTAGCTTTTTCAGTTTCAGGAATGTCTGATGCATTTTGTTTGGACCGGAGCGAAAAGATTTCGAAAAAATTACTTATTTTATTTCGTTTGTTTGATGAGCTGGAAAATGATGTGGAAAATGACTTGCAGACCCCCCGTAGACTGCGTGGTTGGCGACGTGTAGCCATGGACCGAGCCGAATGGAGAAGACTCTTATATACCGCACAGGCCACTTCGGCCTTAGTCTGAATAAATAAATATATAATTTATTTTGTTTCACGATATCGGAGCGATATTTTGTGGCATGTGTTTAGTATTTCAATTTTTCAGAATGGGAAGGACTCCAACGCTCTGTAATTATTAACACAGTGGAGAGGACTTCAAGGCATTTTTGTTTGTTCTGGAGCGAGAAGAATTCCGGGGTAGTAATTCCTAATTTATTTGAAGCCTTGGGAGTAAGCAGTCCAAACAATTCTTTGTATTGTCAAATTCCTTGTAATTTTATTAATTTTAGAACGAGTCGAACTGCAAGGATCCCTTCTTATTTTGTTTGAAGCTTTCGAAGTGGCAAAAAAAACTCTGAGCCTTTTTTTATTCATTTTGAAACAAGAAGGACTCCAGGTTAGCATTGCAAGGAAGACTTCAAAGCAGACGAACTCATTGGATTGGATTTTTCGAATAAATTTCAAGAAGTGTTTCGGAAGAAAGTTTCGAGTTTCGAGAGAATGTTCAGGAAAAAAAGTCGGAAATCATCATCCAGGGGACTCAGAAGCTCGTGTACGATTCATTGGTAAGATTTTCATCCAAGACGTCTAGAACGCTGAAGTCTTTTGGAAGTAAAAAGTCCCAATATTTTTATGTGTTATTAATTGTAATAGAAGTTGCGACTGCGTAGTTATCTAGCGAAGAGCAAAACTACACCCATTCAAATGTTCCCCGTTTAATCCATGCCAAAGAGTTCGGACCTTCACCCCCTCTGATTTACGCCAATGCTGACAGTCAAACGAAGAAAAAAATCCATTAAAATCAGCTTTGCCCTCTTTATTGACACTTCCCGGCTGCTGATGCTGCCCCGTTGATGCCGGTGTGTCGATATGGCCTGAGAATATTCGCGCGCGCGCTGGTTCTCACAGCGACCGAATAAGTGCGTGGCAGAGAGCAAGTGAAAGACATCACACCGCGCCCGGCACATTCAGCGAAAGTTGAACTGCGAGTTTGATCTTCTTAATCTCCCTACCTGTTCTGCTGGTTCTTTCTTTGATTTTTGGCGAATTGCGTTGCCGTAAATTTCTCGGCTACGTGTCGCGACGGCTGGTCATCCAATCGGCAAATCGCTTGCCGATTTCAAAATATTTGAACATCATTCCGTACCGACGAACTGACTGTAATTATCGGGACGGTGTTTGTGGAGACTTGATGAATAAAAATCTAAGAATGGAATTGTCCAGAGTTCAAAGTGAAGAGTGGTGTTTGGGGTTCCCGGATTCTGTTCAAGTGAATAAAGTGACACGTTTTGATCATTCGTTAACCGCACATCTATTGATCCCATTTCAGCAAGCATGCAGTAAACATAACCGCAAATCATTAGCTATAGTAATACACAGAGAGTTGAGCATCTCCTACCAATTAACAATTCGTACATTTTTATAATGCTTTATAAAAATCGACATGGGACTCTTGTGCGAATCGGGGCAGAATGTATTCGTTACAATAAACAGTAATTTGGGTAACATGCTGCAAAAAGAATAAACTACGAAGAGCCTCGTCCCAGACAGCAAATTTACTTCCAATTATGTCAGCGTTTGTACACAACTGCTTCAGTAAATTCAAATTACCCCTCGAAGTCTCATAACTATTTTGCATGCCAATTCGCCACCGTTCGTTCCCTTGAGTGTGAAAGTCCCACAATAAAGAACTCACCTGCACAAGAGGAGCGGCGATGATTAATGCATTTAGACACAAGAAATATTCATATCTTGTAAGCGATGAGCGATACAATAGAGGAGCACAGGAACAATAAGAAATGTGCAATGACTGACAGGAAGCGGCAGGTAGGCGGTTTGTAGTGCGACAAAGCTACCCCGCCGCAAGCGAATTTGCCTTGACCTGTCCCGACTGTGGCTTGGCTAGACAACATAATTTTCCATGGATCGGCGCTTTATTTATCGTGTTGGTGTTATTATGCTCAAATGACTGGCTGCAGGTTCCGCGGTGGCGACTTACTAGAATCCGTTTTCGTGCAAGATTTTGTCTTCTTAAGTTTTGTATTACCACAGACAAACAGACGTAACACTAGAGAAATTACCTTCGACCATGACTTTAACGATCAATTCGAATTTGATTGATTGTGCGTTTCACAACTAGAGGCGCTAGCGTCGTAATTCTTCGAGTTTGACATTTCACTCCAGCGCCTTCTGGTGACAATGTCATACGAAACGTTGTTTCGTATAACATGCTCGCAAGATGGTGGTACAGACACAGAGAACAGACGTTCATCTTCATTCGCGTGCTTGTGTAAAAGTTTGTACTGGTCATTTTAAAGTATGTCGTTATGCCCCCGTTGCGCGGTGCTAGTGTGCTGATAAATATGGTTAAAATTTGCCGTGTTTTACTTTTTTAGCGCTAGTGTTTATTCCGAATTGATCCTAGGCTCGCTCCTAGGTGGCAGCACTACATTGTTTATGTAGTGTATGCCAACGCCATCACTTAGTGAAATTGAGTTTTTATGTCGGGCAGCCTGCGTTGGCGGTGCTGAGGTGCGATTTAAATCTTTACACACGTTTTTAACGAAATTTTGTTCGAGCATCCATGTCTGTTCTCTGTGGTACAGAAGTTGGGCGATCAATTTTTCAGAAAAATGTTCAAGCTGTTACGTCTGTTTGTCTGTGGAATTACTTTTCTTCATTCCACGTCGAGCATCCGTGCGAGACGGTTGTAAGTCCGCGTACGGTCTGCTTCTCATTCGGTTTTTTTTCCTGAAGTACAGGTAGTGGTTTTTTTCCGAAAGTGTTTTGAAGCATAGTGCTTGAGTGGAAGTGGTGCTTAGCTGTAGCAGTTAAGTAGCCATTTCGTTGGTTTTGCAACTACGCAAAACTTTGCAGTTTATTCGGCGTTCATCGCAGGCGCAGGCATCATCGTCCCACGCCGACAGTCATCATCCATCGTGCGTCTCCACCAACACAGACGCTGCCGTCCTACCACCATCCATCCACCCAGTTACAGTGTTGGGTGCGGCGAGAACATCGCTTCGACCGCACCACCAGCTAGTGTGTGCTGCCAGAACTGTTAGCCGGCAACACAGCAGTGCGAACGCAAGTATTTAATTGAGCTCCCTCTCATTGTTCCCCTCTCTTCTCCATCTTATTGGAATAGTTTTTTTCTTTCTTTGTTACTCGTCTTCCCCTCTGTCCCAAATCATTATTTTGTTTGTGTGTGTGTTTTTTTTTCAGCCCTTGTGATAATTGTTTAGTTTTAAAAGAGATTGTGCCTCGCTGCAGCGGCGCATTTCGTGTCCGCAATGCGCGAAGGCGAAGTTGGCGGGGGTACTTCGTATTCCATGTCAGATGTTTCGTTGCATTCGGGTGTTCCAAACCAAAACGAAATGGACACCAGCAACGCTAAAATTTCCTCTACGAGCCCCCGTCCCAAGGTCTACCCTCACGACTCTAGTGGGCCGTATGTTGTTTTCTTTCGACCCAAAGGCAAACGTTTGAATATCAGCCAGATTAGCAAAGATCTGGAAAAGCGATTTTCGTCTGTCACGACCATTGACATGGTTGGGTCCAGTAAACTCCGTGTCACGGTCAGTGATCGCAAACAGGCCAACGAGATTGTCACCTGTGAGCTTTTCACTCTCGAATATAGGGTGTATTTACCGTCAGCAGTGTGTGAGATCGCGGGGGTGGTGACGGAGGGAAGTATGACATGCGACGATTTGAAACAAGGTTTCGGTCGTTTCAAGAACGTTTCTTTGCCTCCTGTTGCGATACTGGATTGCAATCAAATGTATTCGGTGTCGCAGGAGGGAGAGAAGCTGTATGTACCGAAGGTGATGAATTGTGTTAATTGCAAGCAGCTGGGCCACACCGCTCAGTACTGTTGCAATAAACCTCGCTGTGCATCATGCGGAGAGAAGCACGTGGAGGGCGCGTGCAAGACGGCACCGAAATGTGTCTATTGTAACGAAAGCCCTCCACATGCTCTTGAAGCTTGCCCAATGTACATACAGCAGCGAATCCACCAGAAGCGGTCTCTTCAGCAACGTTCTCGGCGAAGTTACGCCGAAATGTTGAGGAAGGCCACTCCTCCACTCTTTTCTGACACCATCTACTCGTCTCTTCCTTTGGACGATCAAGGTAGCTCTGACTCCGAGGTTGGAAATGGGGTTCCCTTTGTTTTCAATGGCTCAACGAGGAAGAGAATAAAACAGAGCCAGCGACCCTCAAAAAAGCCTAGAAAACAGCCTCAAAGTGAGCCCCAATCCAACATGGTCAAATTCAAAGCGGGTGGAAATACTCAAAAACGTTCAACTTTTGTGGTTTCACATCGGGATGATCGAGAGTTTCCACCGCTTCCGGGAACATCTAAAATCCCAGATGCCCCATTTTGTGCGATTTCTAAGCCAGAAAGAGAGCATACAGAGCGAGAAGAAGAACACCCGAGCGGTCCAATGTTCACACTTTTTGGCATCGTGGAGCTCATCCTTAACTTCTTCGATGCTTCCGACCCCGTGAAGAACATGGTCAAAACTGTTCTTCCTATTCTGACTTCTCTGCTGAAGCAGCTGGCTTCAAAAATGCCCCTCCTCGAGTCATTTGTATCCTTCGATGGCTAACTTAGTCAATGAGGGTAACATGATTTCGATTCTACAGTGGAACTGTCGAAGTATTCTTCCAAAATTAGATATTTTTAAGTTTTAGCTAACAAATTACAATGCGATGCTTTTGCTTTATGTGAAACATGGCTAACACCAGATGTGAACCTTCATTTTCCTGATTTCAACATAATCCGCCGCGATCGGGCAAATCGATATGGAGGGTGCTTTAGGATCAAAAACAGCACTCCTTCTATAGAGTCGATCTTGCGCCGATGTCTGGCACCGAAGCTGTCGCATGTCAGGTGACTATTCGAGGAAAAGACCTCAGTATCGCCTCGATATATCTTCCTCCAAACACCGCGATATCTCGAAGAGATCTCTCGCACATCTGCTCGGTTATGCCCGAGCCACGGTTGCTCCTGGGAGATTTTAACTCCCACGGAACAGGCTGGGGGGAACTGTACGACGACAACCGTTCATCAATGATATACGACCTCTGCGACGACTTCAATATGTCAATTTTGAATACAGGAGAAGTTCCACGAGTGACTCCTCCAGCAAGAGATAGCCGTCTAGATCTTTCCATTTGTTCGAGCTCATTATCGTTGGACTGTACTTGGAAGGTGGTCCAAGATCCCCATGGTAGTGATCATTTGCCGATCGAAGTTTCGATTTCCAATGGACATAAGCAATCTGCTTCCATCGATCTTTCATATGACCTCACGAAGCACATCGATTGGGGCAAATATGCGGACGCCATCAGCCATGGCATACAGTCGATAGAAGCACTTCCCCCGCGGGAAGAGTACAAGTTTCTATCGCAGTTGATTCTTGAAAGCGCTCTTCAGGCACAACGTCGGCCGGTGCCAGGAGCTTCGGTTCGTAGGAAACCCTACAGTCCGTGGTGGGACATCGAGTGTACGCAACTTTATCGCGAGAAATCCGCCGCGTTCAAAGAATTTCGGAAACACGGGGCGATCGTTCTTCACAAACGATACACCGCGCTCGAAATCCAGTTCAAGAAACTGGTCAAAGTGAAGAAGCGCGGATATTGGCGCACTTTTGTTGAAGGTTTATCGCGCGAGACTTCAATGAAAACTCTGTGGACCGTCGGGAGAAGAATGCGCAACGCGTCGTCCGTAAACGAAGATCGTGAAAGCTCGTCGCGGTGGATACTTGACTTCGCAAAGAAAGTTTGTCCGGATTCGGTACCGGTGAGGCAAGAGCTACGTGATGCTTTTGCAGACAGGGATGATATGGATCGTCCCTTTTCGATGATTGAATTCTCACTTGCTCTCCTTTCATGTAACAATTCCGCTCCAGGGATGGATAGAATCAGGTTCAATTTGCTCAAAAACCTCCCAGACGTCGCGAAGAGGCGCTTATTGAACTTGTTCAATCAGTTACTGGAGTGCAACATTGTTCCGGATGATTGGAGGAAGTGAGGGTGATAGCCATCCAGAAGCCCGGAAAACCCGCGTCGGATTGTAACTCGTATCGCCCCATCGCGATGCTGTCATGTCTTCGGAAGCTGTTGGAGAAGATGATTCTCTTCCGGCTAGACAAATGGGTTGAATCGAATAGTTTGTTGTCAGATACACAGTTTGGTTTCCGCAGGGGCAAGGGAACGAACGACTGTCTTGCGTTGCTTTCTTCAGAAATTCAGCTTACTTTCGCTAAAAAGAGCAAATGGGCTCAGTGTTTTTGGACATTAAGGGGGCTTTTGATTCAGTTTGCGTCGATGTCTTATCTGACAAACTCCACGAGTGTGGACTTTCACCAATTTTGAACAACTATTTGTACAATTTGTTGTCAGAGAAGCGTATGAGTTTTTCTCATGGTGACTCGGCAACTTCACGAATTAGCTACATGGGTCTCACCCAGGGCTCATGTTTGAGACCCCTACTTTACAATTTTTACGTCATAGACATCGATGAATATCTCATGCCAAATTGCTCGTTAAGACAGCTTGCGGATGACTGCGTTGCATCCGTTCCGAGGCCAACCGCAATTGATCTGCAAGGACCATTGTAAGATATTTTGGACAATTTGTCCACTTAGGCTACGAAGCTGGGTATCTAATTCTCTCCGGAGAAAACTGAGATGGTTGTCTTTTCAAAAGAACATAAGCCGGCAAAGTTCCCGCTCCAACTAATGGGAAAGACAATCACTCATAGCATGTCATCTTAATACCTCTGGGTATGGTTCGACTCGAAATGCACCTTCGGGAAGCACAATGTGTATCTGACAAAAAATGCCAGAAACGGATCAACTTCATGCGATCAATAACCGGAACATGGTGGGGAGCGCATCCCGAAGATCTTATGACGTTGTATAGAACAACCATTTTGTCGGTCCTCGAATACGGTAGTTTCTGCTTCCAGTCCGCGGCTAAAACACACATGCTGAAGCTTCAAAGGATTCAGTACCGCTGTCTCCGTATCGCGTTAGGATGTATGAATTCGACACATACAATGAGCTTGGAAGTACTTGCGGGAGTACTGCCACTAACAGATCGTTTCGCGGAATTATCGCTCCGGTTCCTCATCCACTGTGAGGTTCTCAATCCATTGGTCATTGATAACTTCGAGAAGCTGCTCGAACAAAACCCTCAATCTCGATTCATGAGTATTTACCACTGGTACATAACGCTGGAGGTAAGCCCTTCTTCGGTAGATACCAATTGTGCTAACTTCTTAGACTCTTACAGTTCCTCTGTTACTTTTGATCTGTCCATGAAGCAGGAGGTTCATGGAATACCAGACTTTCTGTGTGCGGAGGTCATACCTCCATTATTTGCAAGCAAATACGGGCACGCCAGTGAGGAGAGAAGCTTTTTTACAGACGGGTCAAAAATTGATGACTCCACTGGTTTCGGTGTTTTCAACGTTTTTCATAGTGCCTACTTTAAGCTCAAAGAGCCTTGTTCCGTGTATACTGCTGAGCTAGCAGCTATACACTATTCACTCGAACAAATCGCATCCCTACCTCCTGACCACTTTTTCATCTTCACCGACAGTCTAAGTTCATTGGAGGCTGTTCGGTCAATGAAACCGGTGAAGCACTCAGCGTATCTCCTGAAGGGGATAAGGAAAGCTTTGAGTGCTCTATCGAAACGGTCATTCACAATCACCATGGCTTGGGTCCCTTCTCATTGCTCGATCCCGGGAAATGAGAAAGCGGACTCTTTGGCTAAGGTGGGCGCTATGGAAGGTGATATTTACGATCGGAAAATCACCTTCGATGAATTTTTCACATTAGTTCGTCAGGAAACCTTGAACAGCTGGCAACAGAAATGGACAAATGGGGAGTTGGGTAGATGGCTGTATTCAATTCGCCCGCAGGTGTCGAAGCGTCCATGGTTCAAAAAATTTAATATGGGACGAGACTTCATTCGAACCATGTGTCGTCTAATGTCCAATCACTACACTCTAAATGCACATCTTTTCAGAGTGGGGCTCTCGGAAGGAAATC
Organism: Armigeres subalbatus; assembly: GCF_024139115.2. Classification (NCBI taxonomy): domain Eukaryota; kingdom Metazoa; phylum Arthropoda; class Insecta; order Diptera; family Culicidae; genus Armigeres; species Armigeres subalbatus. The sequence goes on from NC_085139.1 coordinate 225,182,293, forward strand.
TCTGTGTTTGCGGCGAGGATTATCAGGACATCGATCATGTCGTGTGGGCGTGCGAGGAGCATCGTGGCCCCAGATCTGCGCTAACTGAACATCTCCGGGTCCGAGGAAAACAACCGAAGCCTATTAGGGAAGTGTTGTCGGGCCTTGATCTCGAGTACATGTCCCTGGTCCACCAATTTTTGAAAGTTGCTGGTGTAAAACTGTAATCATTGCCTGCCCATTCCCTTGTCTGTCGTACCCCATATCGAATGTCTTCCTCTTGTTGTACATTTCCATGTCTGTCGTTAATCCCTTCCGTATGTCTTCCTCTCGTCGTTGTCTCCCAAAAAAAGTTTGTTTGTCCCGTTACAGATGTAAAAATGCGAGGAATGTCAACTTTGTGAACATCAGCATCGTAATTACTTAAGCACTCTAAAATCCTTTCCTTTCCTACTGTATTATTGTATTCCCTAACCTCGACTAAACCGCGAGTCTTTCGGTTCCCCAAAACTAACACTATGTATAAGAATCAAGAAATGTATTGTTAAACTTGATTTCGGCTCCGTAACGCTTCACGGCAAATGAGCCTTCCAAATAAACGAAATATAAAAAAAAAAATTACTTTTCTTAAGAACTTTCTTGAGGTATTAATAAGAAAAAAAATATATGTATAAAATTTGTTATCCTTAATAGAAACTAAAACTCAAAGGTGCAGCCCAATCGGGTTGTACGCAACGGTGACGTAGGACTTGCGTACTCAGCACGTAATGGGCGGGGCTGTCTGGGTTAACAAATGCGCAAAATACTAGCTTCTTCTTCTTCATCATCATTGGCATTACATCTCCCACTGGGACCCTCTCAGCATGGTCTCAGCATAGGAACCCTAATCTTACCGCACGGCTGAGGAGGGCAAAATACTAGCTATCAGATGCAAATTTTATATCAGTTCCAGCTCGTGACAGCAGCGCTTACGGACGTGCTTTTTGCAAGGGATACGTTCGCCTGTCACTGGCGAACAAAGCTCGTGCACTCTGCATCGAAGCTTAGAACCGGTATTAGGGCGCGATCGTTAATGCGAACAAATTTATGTTCGGTTAGTAACTGCAAATAAATTGTTTTTTGAGGCCCTATAATCAAGCAGGTATCTCAAGCATACCACATCGTTTAATTGTTGCATGATTGAGTGTTTGATTTTGATAAAATATCGAAAACAAAAGTGTGCATAAAAATTGCCTCGTCATACTAAAAAGGTGGTAGAGAATTAACACTGTTGTTTACATTTTAGAACCAAATCCAGATGTCGCACATGTCGGGGTAGGGCTTCAGTGCCCCGCCTTCTCCCCCTGGCTTTTACTCGCGCATTTTTGAAGTGTTTTTTTTTCTCGTTCGTTATTTATTTACGTTTTCGTCGCGTTGGCGTTATTTTCTTCCGGACCCGTCAAGCGCACTCAGTGGCCGAGTCGCTCGCGGGAAAAGTGCATAAGCGCACTACTCTTGGAGGCGTGGGTAACCCCTCCAAGTAGCTTTTGCAGAGCAACGTGATCTTGCCGTTGCCGCTTGATGACGCCGGCAATCCGCCGAAAAAAAGAAGAAGCAGCAATCGCAGCTGCCAACCTGAGCGGAAGGATAAGTGCCCGCCTATGTTTGTGAATGACGATCCGCCAGATTTGCGCACGAAAATTCACAAGTTAATCGATAAAGGGCTTAAATGTACATTTTGGCTCTGAAGCGAGGGCGTGAAAGTGATGCCGGTCAACAAGGACTACCATAAATTCGTCGTGGAGTTCCTCAAGGTCCACAAGTATGAGTACTACACTCATGACCACCCCGGCACGAAGCCGCTCTAGGCGTTGCTGCGAGGACTCCACGACATGAAGGAGGAAGAGCTCCAAGCAGAGCTTGAAAGTTGCGGACTGAAGCCAATAGCCGTGCACAAGATCGCTCGTCACGACAAGGCGAGAAGATATCGCGACCAGCTTTACCTGATCCATCTGGAGCATGGCTCCACTGCCTGGAAGGACATGAAACTGGTTGGCGTTATGAATTACACCGTCGTCGTCGGGAGCGATATCGGGCAGTGCACCGTGACATCACGCAATGCACCAACTGCTTCAATTTCGGGCACGGCACCAGAAACTACCGCATGAAGCCGCGTTGCAATAAGTGTGGTGAACCCTATCCGACTGACGAGTGTGACAAAATGGTGGTGACCGATCCCAAGTGCGCCAACTGTGGCGACAAACATCGGGCCACCACAAAGGGCTGCCCAAAGCGAGCCGAGTTTCTGAAAATCCGGAAGAAGGCTTCCACCAGGACCCTTTCAAAGAAGAACCGTGTTCCTGTAATAAACGAGGTGAACTTTCCAGCCATCCTTACGGACGTGCTTTTTGCAAGGGATACGTTCGCCTGTCACTGGCGAACAAAGCTCGTGTACTCTGCATCGAAGCTTAGAACCGGTAGGCTCCCCGTCGTGTGATTCCAATACTCCCACCGTCACAGCCGCACAAGCGACTGGCAGCGGCAGCTGCGTCGGTTTAAGCTCCAGCACCGTCGGCACCTTCCACCAGCAAATGGCCCCCGCTCCCTCCTCCTGGGTTACGTCGACAGTGGGAGAACGAAGCCGTCCCATCGGAAGCATCTGCTCCGGAACAACTGATGCCGATCTTCGCTCAGCTCGTCAGTCGGCTGCGCGGCTGCAAAACCCGTTTCGACCAGGTCTGCACTCTTGGCATGTTCATCATTGAAAATGGCTGCTAGGGTGGGCCTAGTCAACTGGAACGCTTGCTCGCTAAAGAGCAAAACAATTGAGCTGAAGGATTTCCTTGAGGAGAAGGAAATAGACGTGGCGTTCATCACCGAAACGCACCTTAAACCGGAGGTGAACGTCAACATCCCGGACTTTCGCATCGTGCGACTCGACCAGCCGACCAGGGGAGGCGGTGTGACCATCGATCTTCGCTACAACATTAACTGTCGTCTGATCCCAATCTTCCAGCTCAGTGTCATCGAGGCCATCGGTGTCGAAATCACCACTTCTGTCGGCAAAATCGCGTTCATCGCGGCGTACTGTCCAACGCAAGCCAAAGCCGGCGATGGATCATCGGTCAGTATATCATTGCCGGCGACCTAAATGCCAAGCATCAAGCCTGGCGCAACGATCGCGGCAATCGAAACGGCACCATCTAGAGCAACAACATGGAGGAAGGCCACTACATGATGCTGAGCCCGGATTCCCACACTCGGCTGCGTCGGTCCGGTGTCCACGCAACCCTTGACCTCTACATAACAAACATGAACGACTACGTCTCACAGCCGGTCGTCTACCAGGAGCTCAGTTCGGATCACTATCCGGTGGTGGCGGAAGTGGGCTCCTCGGTCAATCGGCACCAGCAGTTACGGCGAAACTACCATCGAGTGAACTGGCAGCGGTTCCAGCAGTGCGTCGACAACACCATCAATTACGAGGTGCGTCCGGAGACGCCGGAAAGTATCGACCGCCAGCTGTGCGCCATCGAAGAGGCAATCTCGGTGGCCAGAGAGCAGCATGTCCCGACGGCTCGGCAGGTAAGCAACTCCTTAAACATCGATACACGATTTGATTCGATTGCGGAATGTCACTTGCAGACAGTTTCAGCGTACTGGACTGCTTAGCTTAAGGCACGCTGCAATCGAATCACAAAAATTATCAAGGTCAGAATGGTGGACCTCAAAAATAATGACTTCTCGAATAAGATCCGCACTCTCCCAGATTATGGTAAGCCGTAATGAAAAATGACCAAAATACTAAAATCCAAGCCTCGGCCCATTCCACCTTTGATCCCACTAGACAATAATGGCTCTAAGGATCGCTTGATAACTCCTGCAGAGAAGGTCGCTGAAATAGGTCGTCACTTTGTCAGCTCACACAATCTTGGGCAGAACATCGTCAGTCCACACGAAGCAGCAATTAACGAGCATGCTAACAACATCCATTTAATTCCCACCGACTTCTCGGAGGAGTTGGAGATCTCAGCTGGCGAATTGACGGCCTATATCAAATCGTCGAAGATCATGAAGGCCCCAGGGTTCGACAGCATCCTGAATCTCGAGCTACAACACATGAGTACTCCGTTCTTTGAGCTCCTCTCGCTGATCTTTAATCAGTGTCTCCGGCTCAGCTACTTCCCATCGTCCTGGAAGTCAGTGAAAGTCATCCCCATCCGGAAGCCTGGCAAGGATTCTTCCTCTCCCAAAAGTTATCGTCCCATCAGCCTTCTCTCAGGATTATCTAAGCTATTCGAAAAAGCTATTCATCACCGGTTACTTGAGTCCGCCGAAAATCTCAACATCTTGCTCGAGGAACAGTTTGGATTCCGGCGCTGTCGATCAACTGTACACCAACTGACTCGAGTTACCAACGTCGTCAGACGGAACACGTTTGTCTCAAAAACATCCGCCATGCCCTTACTCGATGTCGAGAAGGCATTTGACAATGTATGGCATGATGGCCTGGTGTACAAACTACAACGCTACAATCTTCCTAGCTACCTGGTGAAAATCAACAACAATTACCTGTCGGCAATTGCATTCCAGATCTCAATCAGTGGAGCGAGATCCAATGCGCACAACATCGTCGCAGGCGTTCCCCAGGGCAGTATCCGCGGGTCCCTGCTTTTCAATATGTTCACCTCCGACATGAAATAACCTCCAGAAGGCGGCATTCTGTCTCTGTTCGCAGATGACACCTCCATCGTCTACAACGGTAGAGTGATCAGAGCGCTACTGGCAAAACTACAACGAGGCCTGGATGCCCTGACAGAGTACCTCACCCGCTGGATGATATGTATCAACGCGGCGAAGAGCCAGGTCATTATTTTCCCCCACTCTAAATCCCCTAAACATGTTCCGCCTGGGGACTGTAAAATCATCCTCAATGGTACGACTGTGGAATGGGCCAATAAGGCCGACTACCTTGGCTTGACCCTCGACAGTAAGCTTATTTTCTGCCAACAGGTTGACAAGACGGTGACGAAGTGTAACGTTTTATTGAAACTACTGTACCCTTTGATCCACCGTCGGACGTCATTGTCCCTGAAAAATAAGCTTGCTTTCTACAAGCAAATCATCATCCCTGTGATCGAATACTGGATGCCGGTCTGGGAGAGCTGCGCCAAAACCCACCACCTCAAACTTCAACGGGTTCAAAACAAATTCCTGAGGATGATCCTCAATATCCCTCCCAGGACAAGAACATCCGAGGTCCACCGTCTGGCCGGGATAAAAACCTTAAATGAGCGCTTTGTTGAATGTAAAGAAAAGTTTAGGGTCCGTTGCATGCATTCGGATCAGGCTCCAATTAGGGCGCTAGTTCCAATCTAGGTTATCAAATTATTATTGTAAATATTCAATTCCTCCATAAGGTTATTCTGATACATTAGATAATTTAAATTTCTTTTGAATTCCAACTATTGCTAGGAAACAAAATCAAAGATGAAAGACCGAGTGGCTAACCACTTGAAATGTTAAAAAATGATGTAACAAACAAACATCACAAATTAAAGAATTTAAGTATAAAAATCAAATTTTATTTTTTGATCGATCAGTCGTCGATGGAATCAAAAAGCCGAATAGCAGTTTCCAGTTGGATGGTTTTCGAGTCTCCAACCATGGAAAAGGGTCTGCCTTTCAGTGGAGGACATCGAAGTCACCGTCATCAAAACTGTCCAAACAAAATGGAAAAAATAAGCCAAATTGGAAGCGACGTGGAACCAAACGCAAATTGTATTTATTTGCAGCGTTCGGTTTCCACCCGGGGTGGAGTCATACGTGTATCGTTCTCTATGGCGCCATTGGAAAAGTGGGAGGAAGTTCAAAAATTTATTGCAAACAGTCCTTTTCAGGACTAAAGCTATTTATCCAGAAAGAGGTAATGGCCGTTTAGGAACAAATCTTTACCCAGTCAAACTGACTATTCGGCTTAAGTTTTCGAATTTTCTCCGTTTAAACGACAGTGCCGATTCCTAATTTTCAATAATGCACCTTTTCGAACAGTAACAGCAGTGGAACGAAATTTTCCACAAAGGTGGAGATCGATTTGGCTGTTTCTGGCAAGATTCTTTGATGTTATTTCTGTTGAAGATTGAAAATAAAATCGATTTTTCCGAGCCACCATTTTATGCAAAGGAGTGTGAACCAAGATTTTCTTCAGAATTGAACCAGAATTTTCTTCAAAGTGCAAAACTCAATCATTTGGCAATGACTAAAAGTTGCATTCGGCAACAAAATCTCAAGCGCGCATTAGAGGGAGATGATGCAATAAGTTTATTCGAATGGATGGCATCAGTAGCAGTAAAATAAAATTACTCCACAAGTTTCCGATTATGTTTTGTTGCTGTTAAGGATTGAAAAGTCGCATTATTGGAAATACATTGGTTCTTTGCTGGACGATTATTTTACACAAGGGAAGGTAGATCCCTTTGTTTGAGCCAATGTTTGAGTATTTGTATTGGAGTGTGGGACACGCCCTAAACGAAAATTCTTACCTGAAAATACCCAGGAAAAAAGGTCCTCCCGGAACCACCTTTCGATACTACTCCAGGAATTCCTCCGGAAGTTCCTCCAGGAACTCCTCCGGAAGTAGGAGGAATTCCTCGGGAAGTTCCTCCAGGAATTCCTCCGGAAGTTCCTCCAGAAATTCCTCCTATTATTTATATTTTTATATATACCTAATAAGTTTTATTTTAACACTAAAATATCGAAAGGAAAAAAACAACCTTCTTGCACATCCCTTTATCGTACCAACATCACACCCGTAACGCACCAATGATATCGGCTGTCAAAGAGACAGTGCATTACCACGACATTACTAAAGACACTATATACAAAGATGCGAAATCTGATCCCTGAGTAAATAATTCTACAGGCAACCCTGAATGCGCAACACTGCTCATATTGCATAAAGTTTTCAAATTGGTGTAAGTGATTTTCCTAATTTCAAAAAAATGATTATTAACGCTTATACCCACGCAAATCAGATAGCAAATACAATATAAACAAATTGAGAGTCATTTTCTACCATTTGTAGGGGTTTATTAGGCTACATTGATCTAAAAATATTACAACAATAATTTAAACATGTTTATTTGCGGAAGTTAAATTAGCCCTTACCAAATGTTCTGCGTGATTTTTTGGAATGACAGGTCTTCTGCTCGATTGGAATAGCACTGACAGTAAATTTGGAATTCCAATTGGAACATTTCCCGTCTTTGTTTATAGTGTCTTTAGACATTACCACCTCTTCGATCGCCAACCTACACATCGAAAGAAGAGGCATAAAAAACAACAGACGATCGCCCAGATCGCTCTCTACCAGGTGAACCACCAAAGAAGATTTGTGCGCGTTTTTCACATCGTCCGTTTTCTCTCTAACCAGGGACAATACCAATTCCCCAGTGCAGCCAATCTGGCGTCCATTGTTCTCTGCTGAGTGTGGTAAGCTGATACAGCCTAGGCATTGGATTCCTGTAAGAATCGAGCCACGGAAAACACGGCCATCAGCGTAGTGAAGTGAGGCCGATGACATAGTCACGCGGCGCGTAATGCAATGCGATTGCGGTGCGGAATGCAACGCGTCTGCGTTCAAACTGTTTGTTCAAGCGTTAATGAAAAACGCATGATGACACGCGTGTACCTGCCAGAGTGAACGCGATGCGTGACGCCGACAGCAGCGTCAAACCATTCCGTCAAGTGCTTTCACGCGCGTGCATGCAGGCAAGAGTTTCTGGTGTGTGTTTTGATAAAATGGCGATTGACGCGGAAACATTGATTTCACGGGTTTTTGCGAAAAAGCCGCTGTGGGACCAAACAATGAAGCTGTACCGGAACAGAACCATCGTGGACAAGCTCTGGAGACAGGTTTCGACGGAATTAGGAAACGCTACAAGTAAGTTCAAAACAAAATGAAAACTTTCCATTTGATATTTTTTTTATTTTTTTTTCTAGCGGAAGAAACAAAAAAAAAGTGGAAATCGCTGCGGGATGCATTTGGCAAGGAGCTAAAAAAAGTTCCTGAAAAGCGATCTGGAGATGAAGCACCGTTAAATTACGAGACTTACACCACCTGGCCGTATTTCGATTCGATGCTTTTTCTGAAAGATCAAATGAGACCCCGAAAATCCGGAGGAAACTTGCGAGTGGGATCTGCACGAAGGCGAGCCGGGGATGAATAGGAGTTATCAGAATGACGTGATCGATACTCCTGAAACACACGACATCGAAGGCACCGACGAGACTCTCCCGCCGCCCCCACATAAATATGGAAAGAGAGGAAGAGCACAACAGCAACTACTGGCTATCGAAGCAAAAAAGCTGAAATTATTGGAGCAAAAGGTCCAGAAGGCAGTCGGTGGTGATGACGAAGATGAAGCGTTCTTCAAGAGCCTTCTGCCGCATGTGCGAAAGCTGCCACCTGAGCAAAAGTTGCTATTTCGCATGCACGTTCAGAAAGCGGTGCACAAATATGTGTATACAAAAAACGAATTGCTCAATAACCCGAACCGGACGGTAGATTTGTTTACAGCTTCAAGTTCAGCTGATGCGGTTGCGTACCAGCATTCTACGCCGGTGCGAAATTCAACTGCATTCTTTGACACAGGACTTCGAACTCCTCCCGACACCCGAATTTATGAGTTGCCGCCTGAACATAGTCAAGCTGAAGTGGTGGCTATTCAATTGGAAGGGCAACCACTGCAACGCTCTACAATTATTTCGTCCACAAGAAAAAACTATACAGTGATTACTTCACCAATTTCCAGCGCTGGAACTCAAAATTAAATCGAACGTCGAACGTGTTGTTTTGTTTTTGAAAAAATTATTTGCTTACGACATTAGTTTTAAGTTGAATTTTAATAAAATGGATTAGCATATAAACCAGCTTACAGCTTATTTGCGATGAAAAAATTCATGAAATAATTTCTCACAAATGTTCCAGTTTTCGTTGAAATTCTATTGATCTCATTTGTAGTTCTCCAATTGACCTGGTTCAGCTCAACAGCTTCCTCTATATGTAGATCCAATCCTTCATGGTCAATAATAATATTATGTAGGATACAGACTGCTTTCACTATTGCATTGGCGAATTCTGGCGTTGCTTCAATAGATTTCATCCGGATTCTCCATTTGGTGGTCATAATACCGAAAGCGCATTCATCGCAGTTCCTTGCTCTGGACTTCCAAAAATTGAAATATTCGCTCTCAGGAGACAGGTTCGATCTAGGGAAGGGCCGTAGCAGGTTCCTTAATAAATGATACGCTTCATCCCCGATAAACACGTGCGGCATAGGTGTAGAACGTTCGGGGTCCGGTAAACAGGTATCTGGAGGAACATTTAGTTTCCCTTCGTTCATCAGTTTGAACATGTCGGAGCCGTTGAATGTTCCTCCGTCACTCTGCTTACCGTATCCTCCAGTTTCTATCATAAGAAACCTACTATTTGCGTCAGCAACGGCTTGCAGCACAACGGAATGAAATCCTTTGAAATTATAAAACATCGATCCAGATGCTGCCGGGCATATGATCCGAACATGTTTGCCATCTATTGCCCCAACGCAATTCGGAAAATTGAATTTTGTCCAGAACTCCTCAGCCACCGTCCGGAACATTTGTTCGGTGGGTTGTGGCATATAGATTGGTTGCAGAACTTCCCAAAGCACTTGGCATGTTTCACGCACGATGGCAGAAACTGTAGACCGACCCATTCGGAATGAAAATCCAAGCGTCGTAAACGAAGACCCGGTAGCCAGATGTCTGTATGAAAGGTATTGAATAATTAGAAAACATAGCTCATAAATTGGTTCACGTATGGGTTACCTCAAGGTTACAATTAATCGTTCGCATGGTAAAATTGGCTCCTTGTTAAAATTTGTCCAGTCCTTCATCAGCTTAGTTCTGATCATATCCAGTATGTAGTCGAAAGTAGTAATATTCATTCGTGTGTATGAACGAAACTTGTCCGGATATTTACGAAGGCCTTGATAGAGTCTGTAAAACTCACCATCACTCCGTCTATTGGTGTTTAGTGGATGAACCGAAAAATCTCTTGGGGGATTCATGATGAAATCAACTGTACTGGGAGAGGCTAGAAATTCCTCGTCGGAAGAATCCATGTTTGATAACGGACCGTAAACTGAAGACACAACCTTCGACACAACACTAGAGTTTGATTATTTTGACAGTTGCATTGCATGAGTTGTTGCACTGAACTATGGGTGGCTTCATACCAGTTTACGGCCATAAAAATCAGTACCAAATTCGTTCCTGAACAAACTCCGTATATGCGCCATGTTCAATAATATCAAGAATGGCAAGAAAATTTTAGCTACAGATTCCATACTTATAATCTAATAGTAATAATTCACAATCAAGTAATTTTCATCCCGATTTATAATAAATAATTTATTTTAATTATTAAGCATTTTCCAACAGATGACGAAGAAAAGAAACGAAGATCAAGAAAAAGGCATTCAATGAATACGTTTGTCCCTCGAAGCAGGATTTTTTGCATACCTAAGGCGCTTCAAAAGCGCGTCACCACGCGCGTCACTATGCCATATATCGCATTGCTTGACGCTTGTATAAATTCGACCAACATAGGCGTTGCGCATCGCATCACGCGCCACGTTACTATGTCATCAGCCTGAGACGTATTCGTATTGCCGTTGTAAAGCGTCGGGTTTTTCGCCGAAGCGGTTCCGATATTCAAGCCTCCGCTGCCGAAAAACGTGTTCTGTTCGACCGTTAACAAGAACAATAAGCGGGCGGCCATTTCGACGCCAACAACGTGGCGGATCATCGAACTGCTGCTTCTCCTGGTTCCCTCCCAGTGGCTCCCGACACATCGCATGGGCAACGCTTATCCTCCGTTCGGATCCTGGTCGCATGATGCCAATCCCCAGGAGAAAAAAAAATTCCGTCCAAACCGACGGAAATGATCAAAGGTGTGTAATAATCCTATTCTCCTCATTCCATTCAATCCAGTAATTCATGTTATAATGAGTATTGAGTCGAAAGCATTAAAATGAAATCGTAAACTTCAATTGAACACTGTAATATTTATTAGAGCTTATTCCCAACATTTTTATTTTTTCAATTGGATTAGTCCACCTTGACCGTTTTGTTTAAGGGAAGTATTTCAACCCGCCCATAAGTCCCCCCCCCAATTTCTCCCAAGTGCTTTAGGAAAATGACCCTGAGGTCACGACAAGGGCAAGACAAAAGTCCCCAGCAAAAAGAATCTCTAACAACTATGAGCTATTTACTCAAGAAATTCAAATGAGAATTCCTTTCGAGTTTTACACAGCCACAAGAACTTTTCATAAATTACTTCGAGAACTCTCTCTAAATTCTTTAAGTTCCTTTCTAAATTCACATGGAATTCCTCTTAAATCACCTCCCATCCAGCTCCCAGGAAATCTACAGAAATCTCCTTCTGGAATTCCTCCAGAAATTAGTTCAGAAATTAACTCGTTTTTTTCCAGGTTTCTTCTTAACTTAAAAAAAGTTCTTTCGGAAATTCTTCCTGTTATTGCTACAGAAATTTCTACAAAAAGTCTTTCGAAATTTCTCCAAAAACCTCTCCGGAATATCCTCTTAGAATCCTCGCGGCAATTTCTCTAGAAATTATTTAGGAAATACGCTCACGGCGATAGCAGACCTAATAGGTAGCAAATGCGCTTTTTTTTTGCTCCTACATCCGACTATTACCCGAAATGTCGAAGCAGAAAACGTATACGCTACTTATTAAAACTGCTAGAGCCGAAAAACTTCAATCTCAAAAGTACAACTTCAGTCGTCAACCCCCATATAATTTCTCCGTAAATTACTGCTGAAAGTCCCCAAAAAAATTTCAGATACTTTTTCCAAATTCCATTGTATTCTTCTTTTAGAAGAATTCACGATGATTTTTTTGTAGAAAAAAATCTAAAGGAGTTCCTGAAAGATTTTATTACACTATTCCAGGGTGATTTATTGAAGAAATTTTGTGTGAATCCCTGGCGGGGACATGCGCTGTGCATATGCATAGGCAAGATATTTAACAAAAATAAAAATGATTTTCGTACGGCCGAGTTTCTGAATAATATGCAATTAATTGTGATCAAGTGTCGGTCGTCAATCGTCATTAGTCGTTTGAGCACACTTGACCGCATGCGTAGAACACACTCACACTCATCAAAGTTTAATTTAATGCTTTAGCCAAGCAAGTCTTTGGTACAGCAGAGTGTGATTGGTTTTGAGAAAGAGCTTAAGGCTCGATGCCCACGTAGCGTTTTTTCAACGCTGCGTGCACGTGGCGTTGAAAAATCGCAGGTGTGTGTATCGGTGCGGCGACGCTGCGTTACCGCTTTTTTCCGATGCACACATGCGTCCTTTTAACGCCGTGTGCACGCAGCGTTGAAAAGACGCTACGTGGGCATCGGGCCTAAGAGAGAAAGGGAGCGAAAACAAAAAAGAGCTAACCGCGCACTATGGGGAATCAGGTGGCCGAAAATAAAAAAATCGACTTTCTCTGATTCGTAATTCAAGTTGACCTACTAAATGCTAATGCTTTGAAGCATTAAACCCCAGCATATCAGTACTCTAAGCCATGTGGTTATCAAGATATAGGCATTAGAGCCAGACACTTTTTAGTTCTTGAAAAATCAATGCATTATTCAACTGTCAATATCTTCGGCTACAGTAGCTCTTTTCCAACTCTTTAAAAAGTTTCTGAAAGCTTGTTTCATGGACTTGCGAAGAACGGGTTAGTTATGGGAAAATAGGCAGTGAAACACCCGAAAATGACCCGAAGAAAAAAATATTTTTTCATACAAAAAGTTCCATACAAAAAAAATTTCTCAAAGTTTCGCTTAGCGACTACCACTACGACTTTCTTTGGACCTCCCAGAAGGCATTAAAACAAATTCCAGCTGCTTATGGCTGCAAATCTGCGATTCCGATCACTTTTTCGAAAAAAGTCATTAATTTTGAAACATTAAATGTAATTATTCTCATAATACACGGCAGACTGTGATGGGCTGGATACAAATCCCATGCGTATGACAAAAGAGCATCAAGAACAGTTAAAATAGAGATAGTAGATAACACGAAAAGTGTCGTAGGCTTCGTGGTAGGCCGTGTACACGATAGCTTATGCAGCTATATGATACTCCATTTGGCGTAGGCTCACCAAGAGGAGGCAACTCATTATCTATCAAGTATCAAGCAAATAACCATGAAAAAAACAATATACTCTTGAGGGTTACGAAAATACTCTAGGCTTCATTTGAAATTATTTCATAAAAAGTAAAATTTTGATATTAATTAAAATCTAATATGTGAATACAAGAAGCAAAAATGTCTGTACCCAAGGACATCTTTCGATAATTATTGGTATGTACCTAGGTGAAATAAATAAACAGAACATTTATGAATGTCTATCTGAGTGCATAGTGAGCTGTGATTGCGAAGGTAAATCGTGTGAAGTGTTTGTACTTATTATTTGGTGAATCATGAATTATAGGCAACTCATTGAAGTATTTAGAGCTCACGAGGGACGTCAGGTAGATCGCGATGAAAAAGCTTTGGAATATATCTGCCAAAGCTTCGCTGTGGATAAACAAAAAAAGAGTCAACTCCATACAAAATTGAAAAATCTGCATTTGAAATTTGAAAAAAAATGGCAGGCCGCATCCCGGTCCAAAACTTCCTATGACTCATATAATGAGGAATGGCTTGACACAGAATTTGAATTAGAAGAATTTTATCATGCTGAGCCAGAGCCAGTGGCTTCAAGGCCATCAAAATTTTTTGAGGATTTAAGTGAGCGTACGAAGCGCATAGGGTGGTCTAACCGGTAGTACCGAAACCGGTAATACCGATATTACCGGCCAATTTTGGGTACCGAAAATACCGGTATTAGAGACGGAAAATACCGGTATTTTCGGTATTTAAAATTTTGCTGTGAGTTTAAAAAATGTGACTTTTTCTTCAACGAACATTGTTAACATCGTCCCGAATTTTCCCGCAATGTATGAAATTGTGAAAATGGTACGAGCCGTAGTAGTTCTTTTCCGTAGATCACCTGTGAGAAACGATTTTCTGCAAACATATGTCCGTTCTGAATTAGGAAAAGAATTTGAATTAGTGCCTGATGCCAAGGCACGCTGAAATAATTCAAGCCCTCGAACCTTTCAAGTTGTTGTGGAACTACTGATATGTGAGTTCTGCACTCCATATGAAGCCGACGTAGCGTCTCACTTTACGTTGGAACTATTATCAAATCAAGCCACAGAAATTTCCGCCACTATTTCGATGCTTTTAAGGAATGAATCCAAGAGAGACGATCCAAATACGCCGATCTTTTTGCTTTCTTGAATAATTCTGCCGTGAAGCAATTAATCAGAAACGATTTTGGCATTTTCTTCAAGGCATCCAGAGCTACTTTGATTAAGCAAGCGTATGGGATCTTGAAGCGTCTAATCATTCCTGATGCGATCGTTGAAACTGAGACAACGACCATACCTGACGATCGGTACGAAGAAGATGCCTCTTTGAATATTTTTTCTGGTTTATCGGTTAAAGAACATCTTGGGAAGAAACTGTAGCAATGCAAAACACGCCACACGTTGCTGGTGGCAAGTACGTTGACGCCAGGATCCTTGCATACAATCCGTAAGGAATTCTTCTACTATGAATCGGAAGGGCAAGAATTTGACACTGATTTTCGACGGTCTTGGAGCCATTCGTCCTACTTCGGTTGAACCAGAGAGGGCATTCTCAGTAGTTGGTAACATTGCTAACAAAATTCAGTGCGGATTGGGAGATAAGTCGCGCAGTATGTAATATCTACTTAAGTTTTGCTTTGCCCAGTTCAACAAGCAATGATTTTAACATTTGAAGTTTATCAACAAATATTGTTTTTCATCCAGAAGTCCAAATCAAAAGTTTTTCTTTCACTACCTGAAATTTTCACAAAAACCGGTATTCTACCGGTATTACCGGTATTGACTCCATCAAATACCGAAAACCGGTATTTGACAAAAATGGCCAATACCGACCACCCTAGAAGCGCAGAAGAACTAATGACGAGCTAATGGATCCAAGAGAGGATACCATAGAAAAAGCGCTACTGGGAGCAAGAAGAACTGCCTACAACAGAAGTGATACGAGTATGGTGAAAGTGATAGGCCATATTTAAAAAAAAAACGAGATCACGCTTCCAGAATGTACACTACTCTAAGTGATTCTCATGGAATGATGTCCGATGAAGAAACTTTTGAATATTTTCTCGATTGTGATATGAGTAAATATGTGTACGAACAAACACATAAAAAAAATCCTGCAAGATTTCCTACTTACAAAGTGATACAAAAAATGAAAGCGATATGTTCTCCTCCGCTGGATTCCATCGAAAAACGGCAACAAAAATACAGGTAATGAAAGATAGATCATCTCCCTTGAAATGGAATAATATATGTATTCATATTTTTCTTTTAGGTTAGAATACAATCGCTAATGCAACATACTGTAGAACGAATAGTGAAATCATTGAAACACGAAATCAATCAATACAACAGATACAACAATACAACAGATTCGAGGACAGAAAAATATACCATAGCAGATATTTTAATCGATCTTGAAGAAATAAATGATGATTTTGTTGAGGATGTTCATGTACATAATGAATAAATAAATGTTGTTGAAGTATACTTATATATCTTGAAGCTTTTATTGCATGGAGTTCGTTTAGCTTTAATCGAGCTTTATATTGTATTCCCTTTACTTGTTTTACGGGTTAAGAGCCTGAACCAATTTGAAAAATCCTACAAAGACAACCTGTTACATATGTAGATGCAATGGCCTGTATTTGACGGAGTCCTTGTGCAACTTAGAACATCTGTACAACTCAATTCACATAAAAACAGTATACAATTTTCTAGTTTGAACTCTACAGGTCTGCGCTGCAATAAAATACACATCTATAGACTGCTGTGTACATGAGACATTCGTAGATAAAAGGGATATATTCCATAGAGAACAAAGGTCTGTATTCCAGGGAGTTTGGAGACCTTAGAATTAAAAACGACCTGCAAAACAAGTATTTCACATCTTTTAGACAATAATCTACGATATAAGTGTGAAATATTGCAGAAATGAAATGAAAATATTTTCGGCCACCTACTTGTATGGAGCCGCCCCATAGTGCCGCGGTGGAGGTTTTCGCAAATTTAATATCAATTTGCCAATTTGTGAAACCTGTGGTTAACTAAGTTTTGAGATGATTTAAAGCCCGCACAAATTCTATGTATCAAAACCAACCTTTTTTTGTACATTTTGGGGGCCCCACAAAATGTCGGCCCCGGGGCCCACTTCCGGTTAGATCCGGCTCTGCTAACGGCAGTGGCAAATTAACTCAAAACGAATGAATTATCTGCAGGTTTCGTTCATATAGACTCCAATAGTGTAGGTTCGGGTTGTATATTTGAAATCATAACGATGTGACATTTATAGGATGCTTTAAACAAATTTTTTCCACAAAAAATTCAAATAAACATAAATTGCCTCTGCGCCACCCCTAGATCATCTCCAAATTTCTTGAAATTTTGCCAGGACTGCTAAATCATCAAAAAGAACTTATAGACATATGGTAGTATGATTTTGGAACATTTTTAATATGTGAACAGCATCCTTCCTAAGTAGATAACTTTGCCACCTCCTCCGTTCTAGCCAGCGTTCCGTTTGAGCCCTTAGGGGGCCTTTATGGGCTACATCTGGAGCCGATTGGTTCTCTTCCCGCTTGATTTGTGTTCATCAACTCTGTTTATTGCTTCTTTATCTTGGAAACTACTATGCTGAGTGTAGATCAAGGAAGCAAAAGGATGCAGTAAATCGAGCCATGGACATCTTCTTAACCTTAACCATACATAAGCTACGAGGGATCACACCATAGGTGAACAATTGTACGCCGCATAGCAATAGAAAATCTGAAGCGAAAATAATAAATGATTGCCTTCTCGTGGAAGGGGAGCAGTTTGGGCGTCTTCGGTATCTCCCCGTGCCGGAGCGGAAGACGATGCGGAGCTAATGAGCGATTGTTCCCTCATGAGTTGGGCTCTTTCTCATATATTTCATTCCTATAATTGCCATCGGCAGACTCAGACGACGGGTGACGCGCCGTGAACGGTAGCCGAGTGCGGGTGGTGAGCGGGACAACAACAAAAAAGTAGTCACTTGGGTGGCGCCGGTAATCACTTTACGGTTTGTTACACTTTCGAATTGGCTTTTTACTGCGGTTGATGGTGTGTTGAATGGGAATTGTGCCTTTTATCCATGCGATGACTGTTTTTATTGAGATTTATTGCAAGTTTTTCTCGGCTAAGTGACATTCAAATTGGTCGGGAATGAGAATACTAAAAGTCACATATACCGATTGTAATCAATGCTTTCGGCGACAGATCTACGCCTCTATTGTATAGCCAGCAATTAAACGAATTTCTCTATGTAATTAAAGAAGTGGTTGATAATCCACGAAATGCTTTTGTGACGAAATCCTGTCCAATAGCCATGCAATAAATGTACAGGTTTCTCGACATCTCAATATCAACTCCATTTTTTTGCCGCGAACTCAAAACTTTTTGTATATTATCCCGATGTGTCCAAGTAGCAGCTACATGGTTTTTGTCAAGATCTCAGTAAAAATGACGTTTCGGTTCTTAAAGTACGAAAAATATGCGATTGCCAATTTTCAGCCAGCAAACGACTATTTTTATTGCCAAAATGAGCGGTGCTCGATTTCGCAGAGCTCGATAGAGAAAAACTGGATGTGTGTGTAGGTAGGTACCTGCATCTTTTGATTCAACATGATAGCGTTTACAATTACAGTTACCTACTATCAGAATTGAAAAAAAAAATGTTCTCTAGGTTACCTTTATGTCAACTTCAAACTTTTTCCATTCTGTAGTCTGTAGGTAGAAGGAAGGAGTTTGAGATGGCTGTAACAATAATAGACTAGAATTATGTATGCAAAAATATAACAAAATAATAGATGGGAAAATAGGAAAATTCGGAATTTTCCATATTTTGACAGAACAACTAACATTTTGATAAGGCAAAATATACGCCGCTGCCGACAGTTTTTGGCACTTCTAATATCTAATCTAATTAGATTATTTCACAGATAAAAGAACTTTTATTAAATTACTTCGAGAACTCTCCTGAAATTCCCTTTAGATTCCTTTCGAAACTCACATGGAAATCCGCTATACTAATATCCCATACAGCTGCCGAGAACTCTACCGGAAATTCCTCGTTTAGTTTAGGTTTTTTTAAATTTGAAATTCGTTTCAAATCGTTTAGAAATTCTTTAGAAGTTTGTTCAGGATTTCTACTGAAAATTCCTAAAAAAAAATCAATTGTTACATAATTTCTTTCGAAAAGGTCTCTAAAAACAATTCCTCTGAGGAGCCCTGACGAATGAAGACCCACTGGAAAATTTGATTATTCAATGAAATATTCCCGATAATTCTCACGGGAACTTCTCCAGAAACGATTGAATTCATTTAGCGATAGCAGTCTTAAACGCGTTTTTCGCTCCTACATCCGACTAATAGAAATGTCGGAGCAAAAACCCAGAATAATCCATCGGCGAATGTATTGAAAAAAGTTCAAAAAAGCAGTTTATAGGAATGGATCGCATGATTTCTATCATTTTGCATGTTTTCGCATTAATACGCATTGCCACCACTCTTGACTACAAACAACCAAGACTGCGTCAAAACGTTTCCGGTAGAATTGCAAATAGTTTAGTGAAATTATATATGAACTATTATATCTAAAAATATTGAAGTAGTATTAGTTTTAAGCTGCCAGGTAAAGACGAATTTAGACCGAAATAAAACGACACTTGAATTTTGAACACAGAAGAAACCACAGCTCATCGTCATCTACTCCTCCTCCTTTGATTATTCGCGTTGTTTTGTAGTCTCTTCCGATCGGTTAAGGAACAATCTCGGTACCCTCAGTGTTTGGTCCATTCGAAAACTTTCCTCCCAGGAGTTCGTCGAAAATTGCCATAGAAGATGTAATTACCCCGTAGGTGTTTTTTATCATCGTAATCTGTGGTCTCTCACTAGGAGGTTCATAGCTCGAAAAACCGTGTAATCCTAAGATTGCATCAGACGAGGATGCATCTTCTTCAAACTCGAAGCAAAGTAAACCCCAAGTCGCTTCCCCTGCAAGTCTTCCAATTCATAAGTGCTAGTCCCCAGCTTTTTTCGTACTACAGCCTGCTCGTATTGAGGTGCAAGTTTCTTGCAGAATCCTTTTCCTCTGTCAGACAAATCAAAGGTCCTTTTCAGTACCTTCTCACCTTCTACATATGTTGCACAATTTGAATTAGATCGTAGATTATACGTTTTTGCATGGCGTTGGTATGCTGATGCCAGGTTTGATTTATTGTCTTCACCCAAAAAACAAATCTGACAATTATTGTATAAGATCTGGGCATATACAATTCTGTAAGCTTTTTATACAAATATTGTATTAAAATAATACAAATCTGTATTATTTCAATACAATAATTGTATTGAAATAATACAGATTTTGTAAATGCCCAATTATTATACAGTTTCTGCAAGGTTCTTATGCAGAACTGTATTAAAATCTGCAATCCGCTGGTTGGGTGTTGGAACAGTTTTTCTCGTCGATCGGATTTCGTAACGTCGTGACGTCTATCGAATCATAGCTATCTCTTATCCGGCAGTGTTCCCGACCGTCCGACACCATGTTTCTGCCGAACACAATGAAGTATGGACTATACTTTGTGGATTCGTGAACCGCGTTGCGAATGACGTTTGCTGCTCTTGCTCTTGTTTATGCTCTTTCTTGAGCGTTTCTCTGATGGTCGTAGTAATGACGCGGTTCACCCGCTAGGTGTTGTTCACCTGGGGGTGGTACGCTGGTGTGAGCCAATGCGAAACATGGTACGATTCCAAAAACTTTTTAAATTGCTTTGATACGAATTGAGATCCGTTATCCGTTAGCACTACCTCGGGGACCCTACCTCGGGATCTGCTAAAGAACTAGCCTTAGCCTCGCGAAATGTCTGTACCAGTACAAATTTGCTGAATACATCCGTGGCTACGAGTAGGCACGTGTGCCTGTTCTTCCCTGATGGCGGTAAAGGACCCACATAATCTAATGTCACGAACTGCCTCGGTACTCCACCGGTTTTTGCGCTCCCATCGGCGGTGTGGTATTCGTGTTGCTCGCTTTACTGGTCTAACAAATTAGACATTCTTTACAGATCCGCCTGATTTCAGTGTTCATTTTTGGCCAATAGAAACGTTGTTTAATGGCCCCCAGTGTTTTATCATACCCAAAATGTGCTTTATCGTGAATTCGCTTAACGATGAGCTCTCTGTCCCAGGCGGGTGGAAGCTGTTTCCACGCAAATCGAGGATCGCTCATTCGGTTCGATGTTTTAACATACCGAAAGATTATTCCGTCAATCACTCGGTAGTCCTGGTATTTCGCTGGGTTCAGTCTTATGTCATCTAGCATATCGTCATAATCCGGATCGGTTTGCGTAACTTGCAGAACATCTATCTCGATAGACCTAGACAGGCAATCTGCTGTAATGTTACTTTTACCTTTCCGATACTCAAGGTTGAAGTCATAGGCCTGAATCCTTAATGCCCACCGCATAAGTTTTGCGTTGCCTGATTCTGTCCCGATGTTGAACAGCCACAACAAGCTTCTTGCGTCGGTGACAACACGGAACTTGGTACCTTCAATAAAGTGTCTGAAATGTTGAATCGCTGACAGGACGCCGAGACACTCCTTCTCGACTGCTGAGTAACGTCTCTGAGTACGGTTGAGTTTTTTACTATAGTAACTAATCACCCTCGTAGTTCCATCCAATTGTATCGTGAATATTTTGCTGAAGTCTGAGTTGCCCAATATTGGTGCCGATGTCAATTTTCCAAGGAAATCGTCAAACCAGCTTGTCGAAGTCTTTCCCCTACAATTCTCATAAGACGCAAGTGCTCTTCCAGCGTTTCAGTGGTTATGACTATGTCGTCGAGATATACGAACACTCTCGGTTCTAAGTCAAAGCCGAGAGCCTTGTTCATCAATCGCGACATCGTATATGGCGCATTGAACACTCCAAATGGTAGAACCTTAAAGCGATATACTCCCTCCGATGTTCTAAAAGCTGTGAAGTTGCGACTTTTTTTGTTTAACGGAATTTGAAAGTACGCATCTTTCATGTCGATGACGGAGAAGTACTTGGCCTTACACAGGCGACGAAAAATGTCCTGTATGTTTCTCATAGGGTAAGAATCTTTGACCGTCAATTTGTTTATCTTCCTGGAATCTAGGCATACTCGGACCTTCCCATTTTTCTTAGGAACAGGTACTAGTGGATTGGTCCATTCGCTATAGCATTCCTCGATAGCGTCTAGCGACTTAAATCTCTCCACTTTCCTTTCTTATCGCTTCCTGCATGTACGGTGAGCATTTGTACATAGCCGGATTACGCGGTGTTGCTCCTTCTTTCAAAACAATTTCATGCTCAATTAAATGTGTTCTACCTAATTTTCCGGTGGATGTCAATTCGAATCCTTTGATCACCCTCAGCAACTGCTCCCTTTCGTCTGCACTCAATTCGTGTTCCATTTCAACCGATTCTGGATCTGGAGCCGCCTCAGTTGCTCCCTCGAAAACCGGAATATCTAGAGTATCGTCTTCTTCCTGCGTTTCCGGTACCTGGTCGGTCGGCTCGATCGTAAAGCACATACTTTCGTTTTTCCGGTTCGGTACGCTTTCCAGATATTCTGGTCCTTTCCCCATATCGATCATCGGCTTGATCCCAAATGCGTCCCAGAGATCTGCTCCTAAAATAATGTCCCGTGAGATTTCCGGTACTACAATTGTAAGTATTACCTTCGTTACCCCCTTGTACGTGAACGGCATGGTAACCAATCCACGACAAGCATAGTTTGAGCCGTCTGCCGTGGCCACCCGTATGGCCGCAGGTTGTAGCTTCAACCCGAATTTCTCGATCAACTCCATTGAATTTAATGTACTTATGCCGGCCCCTGAGTCTAGCAATCCCTCTGCCTCATGGTCGAAAATATTAACTTTAATGTGTGGACATCTACCTATTTTAATTTTTATATTGTAGATTTGACGAAGAGGATCAAACGTTTGTTTGGGAATGGTTGTCGATTTAGGGATGCTTAATTCCCCTTCCCAAGTTTCCCTGAGCCCCACTCTCTTGTGGCACTATCGGTCTTGCGCACCGCTCACAGGATCTAATCGTTCTTCCCATATTTCCACATCCATAGCAGAGGATGTTTCGTGGTCTTGGACATTGCCTCCAGCCGTGTCCTACTTCCTGACAGTTCCAGCAACTTATTCTTGCTGAACCTGTTTCGACGTTTCTTTGGTCATGTGGTATAATCCCGTTGTTTGAATGACCCGATCGTACGATGTTCTGTTGCCGCCCTCTGATGTGGTTCACCATTGTTTCTTGGAGTTCTTCATCCTCGCTGTCTTCTCGTGCTACTTATTATTATTATTTATTCAGACTAAGGCCGAAGTGGCCTGTGCGGTATATAAGAGTCTCCTCCATTCGGCTCGGTCCATGGCTACACGTCGCCAACCACGCAGTTTACGGAGGGTCCGCAAGTCAGCTTCCACCTGATCGATCCACCTTGCCCGCTGCGCACCTCGCCTTCTTGTGCCCGTCGGATCGTTGTCGAGAACCATTTTCACCGGGTTACTGTCCGACATTCTGGCTACGTGCCCGGCCCATCGCAGTCGTCCGATTTTCGCGGTGTGAACGATGGATGGTTCTCCCAGCAGCTGATGCAATTCGTGGTTCATTCGCCTCCTCCACGTACCGTCCGCCATCTGCACCCCACCATAGATGGTACGCAGCACTTTCCTTTCGAAAACTCAAGTGCGCGTTGGTCCTCCACGAGCATCGTCCAGGTCTCGTGTCCGTAGAGGACTACCGGTCTAATGAGCGTTTTGTAGATTGTCAGTTTGGTACGGCGGCGAACTCTATTCGATCGGAGCGTCTTGCGGAGTCCAAAGTACGTACGATTTCCAGCCACTATGCGTCTCCGAATTTCTCTGCTGGTGTCATTTTCGGCAGTCACCAGTGAGCCCAAGTACACAAATTCTTCTACCACCTCGATTTCGTCACCACCGATGCAAACTCGCGGTGGGTGGCTCACATTGTCTTCTCTTGAACCTCTTCCTATCATGTACTTCGTCTTCGACGTGTTGATGACTAGTCCGATCCGCTTAGCTTCCCTCTTCAGTCTGATGTAGGCTTCCTCCATCTTCTCAAAGTTACGTGCCATAATATCTATGTCGTCGGCGAAACCAAATAGCTGGACGGATTTATTGAAAATTGTACCACTCGTGTTAATCCCTGCTCTTCGTATTACCCCTTCCAAAGCGATGTTGAATAGCAAATACGAAAGACCATCACCTTGCCGTAACCCTCTGCGGGTTTCGAAGGGACTCGAGAATGCCCCTGAAACTCGAACTACGCACATCACCCGATCCATCGTCGCCTTGATCAACCGTATCAGTTTATCCGGAAAACCGTGTTCGTGCATTAGCTGCCATAGCTGGTCCCGATCGATTGTATCATATGCGGCTTTGAAGTCGATGAATAGATGATATGTGGGCACGTTGTATTCGCGGCATTTCTGCAGTACTTGGCGAATGGCGAACACCTGGTCCGTGGTGGAGCGTTCGCCCATAAAACCCGCCTGGTACTGCCCCACGAACTCCCTTGCAGTTGGTGCTAGTCGACGGCATAAAATTTGGGAGAGTACCTTGTAGGCGGCGTTCAGCAATGTGATTGCGCGGTAGTTGCTACAATCCAGCTTATCGCCCTTTTTGTAGATGGGACACACGACACCTTCCATCCACTCCTGCGGCAAAACTTCCTCCTCCCAAATCTTGGTAATGACCCAGTGCAGCGCTCTAGCCAGTGCCTCACCACCGTGTTTAAATAGCTCTCCTGGTAGTTGGTCAACCCCAGGGGCTTTGTTGTTCTTCAACCGGCCAATCTCCTCCTGGATTTCCTGGAGATCCGGAGCCGGGAAGATTATGTCCTGCGCGCGTTCTCCCAGGTCCATCACCATACCGCCATCTTAGTCTGCCACATCGCCATTCAGGTGTTCTTCGTAGTGCTGCCGCCACCTTTGGATCACCTCACGCTCGTTCGTAAGAAGATTCCCGTTTATGTCCTTACACATATCAGGCTGTGGCACGTGGCCCTTACGTGAACGGTTTAACTTCTCATAGAACTTTCGTGTGTTATTAGCGCGGTACAGTTGCTCCGTTTCTTCACGGTCTCGATCTTCCTGCTGACGCTTTTTCCTCCGGAAAATCGAGTTTTGTCTGTTCCGCGCCTCTCGTGCTACTTCCACATGGTTAATCGGTTTCCGAACGTAAGGTTCTGTTGTCGCCTGATGTATCTGGTGATCGGCAGCGTCGATGCGGTAGTTCAAATCTATGAGGTGTTATATATCGTTTACGCGTACGATTGATATTTTTGATCGATAGTCCTGCCTCATGTTGTCCCATATGACCTCGAACTTCCGTCTTCGAGACAATGGTTAGGGAAACATACGGTCGAGCTTCTCAATCTCGGAAACAAAGACTATAAACGACTCCCCTCGTTGCTGCTTCCGCTCCTGATTGATCGTATACCCTGGTCCTTGTTGGGGTTACCAAACCGATAGGTAATGCCGTTCCTGAAGTCCTCCAATGTATTTAGTTCATCAATGTAAGTGAAGAACCAGTCAGAGGCAGACCCTTCCAGTAACATATGGATGTCCCGAAGTAGCACATCTTCCACTATCCCTTCACGTTCCGCAAGTTTGGTGGCCTTATAAATAAAGTCTTCCACTGATGTCCCTCGCGACTCTCCCGAGAACCGGAGCTTCCATTTCTCCACTCGACCGTGTCCTCTATCTCTGCCTCTTTCTCGTTCACGACGTTGTTCTCTCAGTCCTCGCCGGTACTCCGTCGGTCGATTACTCCTACTATTGTAACTGTACACGGATTCCTCATGACTGTCGCGTTCGCACCGGTTGTTGGAGACTCCCATCTGAATTCTACCGCGTAGCGAATACTCTTCTTCTGAATCAGAGTTCGTTAATTCATCCGCATAATGCGTTGGCCGATGTTCTACCCAACTTGGTCGAAAGCTTCCATTGTTTGAATGCCTGGCCTGCCAAGAATGACTTGTATGACCTTTACCTCCTCGTCTGTACCATCGTTTCTGTTTCTCGTTAATTCTGCCAGCATTCGCTTCATGTCTTCCCATTCCGAGCGTGGTATCACCACGGTTTCCTCTACCTTAGACCCCCCCTCAACAGCTTTAGGGTTGCTCCCTTCCAGGTTTGCTTTAGGATTTACATTAGAAGCATCTGGTAAAATCGGAAAGTTCCACTCGATATTTCGAGCTATCTTACCGAAACCTTCGGACACGGCTTTGCTCTTCGATAGACTATGATCGACCAGTTCCTCTGTTCCTCCCTCGGCACCTTGAATTATATGGTTGATTTGATCCCTAAAAGGAGACAATGACGGACCAAACTGATAGTACTGCATTATTTTCTCAATTTTAAGGCTAAGTTCCCTGCGTATTTTTTCCCTCCTTTTCCGTCTCCGCAATACTTCTTTTTACCCTATAAAAATAATGGATTACTCTCAACTCATATTTTGCCTCCACCTTTTTGGACAAAGCATTCTCTAAATTATCTATTCTCGCATGAATATGTCCGGCTTCATCTTCTATTTTTAGATTTGATCTGTAATTCTTCCCTTCTCTCAGGTCAGCTTTTAACAATGTTCTCAAATGTCTTTGTTTCCCAAGTACATCGAGTTTAAAAACTTCCTCCGGTTGATTACGGATCGACAACTCGTAGGCAATCTCTTCCTGGTTCAAATCTTCTGCCCTTGGCAAAGATCGATTCATATTGGTGAAAATTGTTATTTATTTCCAACCACAGAGGACAAATCAACAAACTTCTCCACACAGTACTTGGAATTTGAAATTTTCCAGAAAAGCTTACCTTTTTTTGAAGCTCAACAAATAATAAATAACATTTAACAATAAATAATAGAATGAAGCAATTTAATTATAGTGTAGAATAAATTAAGTACATATATACATATACAAACAATTGTATTTAGGATTTAACTATGTATAATGTAAATATCAATAAATATGTCTGTTGAAACAGACAAAAAACCATAACAAATAGTACAACGTAATAATATATACAATGACTGAGAAAATTCCAAGAAGCAATGAAAATTAAACTTGTCTTGTTCCTTTAGACCAATGTTTCAACCAAAGAGAAGTAGAGAAAATTCAAAAAGTTAATGATACAATACACAGTTACACCAAAAGAGAAAAAAACCTTGTTTTGTTGGGCGCCAGTTATATCCCGCCAACCCGTCACGTTCCCCGGTTAAATGGGTGGCTTAAGCGCCACTCCACGGAGCTCCGTGAAGGAGACCACCCACCAGTTTAAGGTTTGCCCGGCCTGAGACTATCCAGAGGATAGGGTCAATGTTTCCCGAAATCGGGGAGGGAAGTGACTGGTTGTCTCAGGATCGTCGTACTTAGCGTGAGCGTATCGACGCCGCAAGACTCTAAATCACGTACGTGCAACTACCAGAACCGCTCCAAAGACAAATAACCGTTCACAATAAGTTTTCATCATTGGCACAATTCCTCACAATCAAACGAATAAATCACGCTTTAGAATGAAAAATTATCCCGACTACAAAATAGAAATTGATGATTCGTCCGCGAAATGACATGGGAGCCCCTCTTAGATGACTAACTGTTTGTCTACATTTACGGGATTTCGCTTTATCGCGTTCGAGACGAATAGCAGTATGCTGAAACGCTACAATTTTCTACATTCAAACGCTAAAAACTGTCTACATTCATTTTCTACATTCAAGCATTTTTTTATTTTTTTCATAAAAATATAAACAATTAAATTACAGCACGTGTAAATTTAAAAGAACCTATAACTTTATGTAGGGGCAGCTGGGACTATGTCCAAGGGCTTGACGATCACTTCCCAGGCCATCTGCAAGCTGTGGCGCCTGCCTAGGGTGTGGTGGGGTTTGACAGTGGGCCCTGTTAAACCTCTATAAAAAGTTGCATGTATTCGCAAGTAGGCTCCACCAAAGCAAGCGTGTGCCGCTCAAAGCGCACAAGCCCAAGTCCTGGTGTTAGGTGGGACGCTAAACAGCCCTGACACGATGGCCCTCCGACTAGACAGGAGGTTTGCGCAGGCCCAATAAGCCGCCTTTAAAAACAACTATTACGAACGACATAGAAGATAATACGACTCGATATAATCGGCAACGACCTAGGCGACGAATACAGGATCACGATTGGAAGCTTGGAACATGGAACTGCAAGTCGCTAGGTTTCGCAGGTTGCAACAGGATGATCTACGATGAATTACATCCCCGCAACTTCGACGTCGTGGCGCTACAGGAGATTTGCTGGACAGGACAGAAAGTGTGGAAAAGCGGGCATCGAGCGGCTACCTTCTACCAAAGCTGTGGCACCACCAACGAGCTGGGAACCGGCTTCATAGTGCTGGGTAAGATGCGCCAACGTGTGATTGGGTGGCAGCCAATCAACGCAAGGATGTGCAAGCTGAGGATTAAGGGCCGTTTCTTCAACTATAGCATCATCAACGTGCACTGCCCACACGAAGGGAGACCCGACGACGAGAAAGAAGCGTTCTACGCACAGCTGGAGCAGACATACGATGGATGCCCACTGCGGGACGTCAAAATCGTCATCGGCGACATGAACACACAGGTAGGAAGGGAGGAAATGTATAGACCAGTCATCGGACCGGATAGTCTGCACACCGTATCGAATGACAACGGCCAACGATGCATAAACTTCGCAGCCTCCCGCGGAATGGTAGTCCGAAGCACCTTTTTTCCCCGCAAAAATATCCACAAGGCCACATGGAGACCACCTAACAAAGAAACGGAAAACCAAATCGACCACGTTCTAATCGACGGTAAATTCTTCTCCGACATCACGAACGTCCGTACTTATCGCAGTGCGAATATTGAATCCGACCACTACCTCGTTGCAGTATGCCTGCGCTCAAAACTCTCGACGGTGTACAACACGCGTCGAAGTCGGACGCCGCGGCTACAAGACGGTAGACTAGCCCAAGAATACGCGCAGCAGCTGGAAGTGACACTCCCAACGGAAGAGCAGCTAGGCGCAGCGTCTCTTGAAGATGGCTGGAGAGATATTCGATCCGCCATTGGTAGCACCGCAACCGCTGCACTTGGCACGGTGCCCCCGGATTAGAGAAACGACTGGTATGACGGCGAATGTGAGCAGTTAGTAGAAGAGAAGAATGCAGCATGGGCGAGATTGCTTCAACACCGCACGAGGGCAAACGAGGCACGATATAAACAGGCGCGGAACAGACAAAACTCGATTTTCCGGAGGAAAAAGCGTCAGCAGGAAGATCGAGACCGTGAAGAGACGGAGCAACTGTACCGCGCTAATAACACACGAAAGTTCTATGAGAAGTTGAACCGTTCACGTAAGGGCCACGTGCCACAGCCTGATATGTGTAAGGACATAAACGGGAATCTTTTTACAAACTAGCGTGAGGTGATCCAAAGGTGGCGGCGGCACTACGAAGAGCACCTGAGTGGCGATATGGCAGACAACGCTGGCGGTATGGTAATGAACCTAGGAGTACGCGCGCAGGACATCTCCAGGAAATCCAGAAGGAGATCGGCCGGCTGCAAACAACAAAGCCCCTGGAGTTGACCAACTATCAGGAGAGCTGTTTAATTACGGTGGTAAGGCACTGGCTAAAGCGCTGCACTGGGTGGTTACCAAGGTTTGGGAGGACGAGGTTCTGCCGCAGGAGTGGATGGAAGGTGTCGTATGTCCTACTACCCCGCAATCACATTGCTGAACGCCGCCGCCACCAATTGCAAAAGAGTTCGTGGGGCAGTACCAGGCGGGATTTATGGTTGAACGCTCTACCACAGACCTCTGTTCGCCATAAGTCAGATATTGCAGAAATGCCGCGAATACAACGTGCTCACACATCATCTATTTATCGACTTCAAAGCCGCATATGATACAATCGATCGGGACCAGCTATGGCAGCTAATGCACGAAAACGGATTTCCGGATAAACTGATACGGTTGATCAAGGCGACGATGGATCGGGTGATGTGCGTAGTTCGAGTTTCAGGGGCATTCTCGAGTCCCTTCGAAACGCGTAGAGGGTCACGGCAAGGTGATGGTCTTTCGTGTCTGCTATTCAACATCGCTTTGGAGGGAGTAATACGAAGGGCAGGGATTGACACGAGTGGTACGATTTTCACGAAGTTCGTCTAGTTATTTGGTTTCGCCGTAACTTTGAGAGGATGGAGGAAGCCTACATCAGACTGAAAAGCGAAGCTAAACGGATTGGACTAGTCATCAACACGTCGAAGACGAAGTACATGAAAAGAAGAGGCTCAAGAGAGGTCAATGTAAGCCACCCACCACGAGTTTCCATCGGTGGTGACGAAATCGAGGTGGTTGAAGAATTCGTGTACTTGGGCTCACTGGTGACCGCCGATAACGATACCAGCAGAGAAATTCGGAGGCGCATAGTGGCTGGAAATCGTACGTACTTTGGACTCCGCAAGACGCACCGATCGAATAGAGTTCGCAGCCGTACCAAACTGACTATCTACAAAACGCTTATTAGACCGGTAGTTCTCTACGGACACGAGACCTGGACGATGCTCGTGGAGGACCAACGCGCACTGGGAGTTTTCAAAAGGAAAGTGCTGCGTGCCATCTATGGACGGTACGTGGAGGAGGCGAATGAACCACGAGTTGCATCAGCTGTTGGGAGAACCATCCATCGTTCACACCGCGAAAATCGGAAGCCTGCGGTGGGCCGGTCACGTAGCCAGAATGTCGGACGGTAATCCAGTGAAAATGGTTCTCGATAAAGATTAAGAAATCGCCTAAAACATCCTAAATAATTCACCCTTGAATTACTCCTAACTTTTTTCCACGAGGCCCTCCAAGAATTCTCCGAAAAAAATATCCAGGAATTTCCGCGAAATTTATTTATATTCTTCTTCTTTAAGAAAAGATATTCTTCTTTTATAAAAAAATCACGATTATTTTTTTTTTGTAGGAAAATCCGAGGGAGGCCCTTTCAATCGGGTGTCCTGATGGTATTTTTTATATAAAAATATATAATTTTTTCATATGCAATAATAATGAAATTTTAAAGTGATATATTGGAATACACTCACCAAATTAACCTTCGGGGAATTTCATGGATATAATCAGAGATAAGGATGTTATCGATCATTTAGTGGTTTGCGTTAGACCGATGAAAGACGTGTTCTCGTTTCAAAGCTTTATTGAAGAATGTCCAAGTTTTGTCGTTAATCGAAATCATGGCTTGCTAGTTTTATTAACCATAGCTTATCACGATCATATGCAGTTTTAGTTACATTCCATCAACCTGATCCAATAAAGTTTTTTCTCCGTTTTAAACACCCAAGTGTAGGTACTTGAATTAAATCGAAAGACTTCACGTTAATGGTTTCAACATGAGTTTGTGTAGCAACCTATTAAATGATAAATAAATCTCGGAGTTTCGTCCCGATTACATATGTAGAACAGTAGATGATCGTGATTTTTCTGAATGGGTTTGGGGACAGTCTGCGAAGACCAGCCTTTGCCATGCATTACACGATTAAAAGTCTCCACCATTCTTCTAAACGTAGATGTATCAACGCAATACTTTCAAAGCAAACTGTTTTCACATTCGTGAAGAGTTCCCCACATCCTAATTGATAAAAGGCGGTAAACATTCCCAACACTGCTCGTAATGTTGCTCTTCATTATCAAAGGAAAAATCTTAAACTCGCCATTTATCGTTTTCCCCAGTCTATTACTATTGTTTACAGTTGTTGTACCACATCAGCACGTCGCTCGAGAGCTGTGAGACTCGATTTCCATACCGTTTGAAGCGCGCGCGCGCACTTCTCTGCGCATGGGAATCACGTGTTCCTCCGCCGCCGTTTCGAGAGAGGTCGGGCCCCCTCAACGACATAAATCTCCATCGCTCGCATCGCGTGTATCAACACGGCAATATTTGCTGCCACTATCGCTCAACGGGATCATGTTTTACCAGACGTGTTTGCAAATGAATTTACTGCGGAACGAAACGCACTGCACCGGGGACAGGTGCTGCTGCCGCGGGATCTTCCGCGGTTGATCGTGCCCCATTCCGTTGCGTTGTAATGCAATGAATGGGGATGACAATGTGTAGTGCTGAAGAATTCATTATTTAGGATTTGGTAGCAGTTTTCGGCAGCATTTTATTTGGGTTGTATGCTTCACTGTATCAAAAGATTTAAAATTCCCATTCAATGTTTTGGAATATATTTTGAAATTTTCTATGTAACAAGTAACAGAAATATTAAGAAAGGCATTTATCGCCATAACCATCTTTTATATTAGGTTTGTTGTGGAAAAATATGAATTTTGAAATTTAATACAAAACAACTTTTGAACATGAATTGAAATTTACATTATTTACTGTAATCATGTTTTGTTAAGGCAGTCTACGATATTACAGGGTGCGGTGTGGCCCTTTTTTCAGTTGTTTCAATAGCTCTACAACATATAGAAGGTATATTAGACCGGATCTAGAATTAAACTCGCCATCTTGTGACTGGCAGTTCTAAGCCTTTGATTGTAGGGCTAAGTGGAAACCCCGTGGCCCTAATGATTTCTAAGACACTGCTTGTATTCGTACAGAACATTAGAAATCAAGATCTCGATCGAGTCAACTGCAACGGATGGTTCGCAATCCTAACCGACGCCGCTCCACCACTAGCCACATCCAGCAGTCGATTTCTATCAGAGTTCCCGGGTAATGCGTTACCGACAATCATTCGTAAACTTTGATCGGTGGAACTCGTCGTCGATCCGCCACTAAGTAAAGTCTGCGCGGGCTGATCCTTCGATGAACTTGAGATCTGGTATTGCCTTTCAAGGTGCACTAAGCGTTGCTCTGCTGCATTTAGTTGCTGGTCGTACTGCGTCTGAAGGATCTCAGAGATCAACGGATTACAACCATCCGTTGCAGTTGACTTTTGAGTCGGTGCCAACAACTAGTTCGACCGGTAATCCATTTCCGCATATTCGTACCCATGACGTGACCCAGGGCGATGATGCACTAGCACAGGAGTTGCAGCTGATGGATGAAAAACATGCATTAGAGAGGAAACACTTAGAGAAACGAAAACGGCTTCTTCAGCGATATTCAGCAGTCGGCACAAATGCCACCGCCAGACTCAATCCACAAGCAACAGTGTTCCAGCCGGATTTAAGCAATGCCTTCGGTGTTCCTTTGCTTACCCAAAGCCAGATATCCGCATGCGGTCAACAAAGAGCTTTCAACATTTTCTGGCCATTATTCATAGCCAGCTATGAGCACTCGACCAGGATTTGCGGGTACAGCGATGAAGAAAACATGTTGCGACTTCAACGAAGCCTAAAGGGAAAGGCATTGGAAGCGTTGTCGACTGCTATTGCCTTCAAATTTGCCAGGAGTATTGGCGACGCTAAAAATTCTCTTTGGTAGACCAGAAATCATCATTCATTCGCTAGTAAACAAAATTCGTGAAAGCCATCACCGAAGGCGGATAATTTGCATACGCTTATCGATTTCGGAGTAGCAGTTCAAAACGTCTGTTCTACTATTGTTGCTTCAGGCCTCGATGAGTACATGTGCAGCGTGGCTCTTCTTCAAGAGCTGCCACCGGCTTGTTGGAAACGATAGCGCAGCGGACCAGTTTCACACTCCGCCCGGACAGACCTGTTCCGAAATTCGCGTGATACGAAGAAAAATACTTAAATGCGGAATTCGTTTTTCGACATCTATTAACTTTCTATACAACGGGCTATTTACAAAAACTATACATTAACAATTATACATCGTCAGTCAAATGATATTATTCTACACGCATACATTAATAAGTACATTCATAACACAGTTACTTCATCATACCAGGGGGCTGTCACTAATATATGCTAACACGGCTATCAGACAAAATTGGGCATACCATCGGCAGGGGCTGAACAGAGTAACGTTAACGGAATTCGGAGATTGGTTGGGAAAGTTGGTTGAAGCTGCGAGTATCGTCACCATTCCTACTATTGGTGTTCCGAAGTCAGAGAGGCGTACCCAGAAAGAGAACCTCTACTTAAACGTACACTCAGAAAGCATATCTACCGTCGAAGTTCCTTCATATGAACGCCCGGTCGACACTACGAAGCGTTGTCTTGTGTGCCGAAACGAATGCAGTGGTCCAGAGAAGTGCCCGAGATTTCTCGACATAGACGTTGGGTTACGGTTTGTTAAAGAGCATAAATTGTGCAGAAAGTGTTTGCGAAAACACTTCGGTGGCTGTCAGATCAAAACACCGTGCGGAAAAAATAACTGCACGTTCATGCACAACATTTTGTTACATAACGACAAGCGGTACAGCAAGCCTGTCATAATGGAAACAGCGAGGCCGCTGATCGAGAGGTCAACATCCCAAAGCTGTAACACGCATACTGGAACGTCCAGGAAAATTTTATTTCGATGTATACCAGTGACCACGGTATACAGAAAACAAGGTAGGCTCGTTAGAAAAATGACACTTAGAATGTGACGCATGTTTTATCGCCACATGTTGGAGTACAAAAGTAAGCATGCTGCAACTATAGAGCATCGTCTCGGTCCAGCTTGTGCGAAGATAGCAGTGACGTCACATGTTTACATTCAAACTGAATGTTTATATACGTGATGAGCCTGCCTTGTTTTTTTGTATGCCGTGACCAGTGACAATCTACGGTAAGGGTAAACAAGTAGCCACCTATGCTTTCCTCGACGATGGATCGTCAGCAACCTTAATGGAACGCAGTTTGTTGATAGAACTAGGACTCAATGGTAAGCCTTATCCTTTATGCCTAGACTGGACCGGTGACCTTCAGCGAGAGGAACACGAATCGGTCGTGCTGGCTATCAAGATTTCTGGCACAATTGAAACCAGTGAAGTATTCGAGCTCCCCGAGGTCCACACTGTACGAGACCTTTCTCTTCCGAAGCAGTCAGTGTCAGTACCAAGGTTGACAACCAAATACAGTTTTCTTGATGGATTGCCACTTGAATCGTACGACAATGTATCTCCGCGAATCCTTATCGGCATGGACAATTGTCGTCTTGGCCATGCTTTGAGAAGCATAGAAGGAGGCGAGAATGAGCCAGTGGTATCAAAGACACGTCTTGGATGGATGGTTTACGGTCCCTGTGCGATGGAATCTGGTACGATCAACTTCAGCCATAGCAGCCACCATAGCTTCCATATCTGCTCGTGCGTAAAGGAAGGAGGGAAGGATCTGAACGAAGCCCTTAAGGAATATTTCTCTATCGAATCTTTGGGAATCTACAGTTCGTCCAGAGCACTATCATCGAAGGATGAGGAGCGGGCGATGAAGATCCTGTCATCCGAAACTCATTTAATTGGAAACCGATTTGAGACTGGGCTATTATGGCGTTTTGATCAAGTCCAACTGCCCGACAACAGGAGTATGGCTCTTAAGCGTTTTGCCTGCCTACAAAGGCGAATGGAGCGAGAACCTGATCTTGCTGCAGTCATGCATGCGAAGATGTCCGAGTACGAGGGAAAAGGATACATTCGAAGGGTTTCAGCGATGGAGAAGACGGAGAAGCATCCTAAAGACTGGTATTTACCAATCTTCCCAGTCACGAATCCGAACAAACCCGGTAAGCTGCGGATAGTCTTTGATGCGGCGGCGAAAGTTAACGGAGTCTCGTTGAATTCATTCCTCTTGACAGGACCTGACCAATTGGTATCGCTGCTGGCCGTTCTCTACAAATTCCGTGAGCTCCGCATCGCCGTGGTGGGAGACATAAGAGAAATGTTCTTCCAAGTACGAATGAGAAAGCAAGACCAGCGGAGCCAGATGATTTTATGGAACAGTGAGAGTGTGTTGGGAGAGCCGAACCAGTACGGGGTTACAGTTATGACCTTTGGCGCGGCATGCACTACGTGAAAAATTTGAACGCTGATAGATTCGAGATTCAGTATCCGAGAGCGGTGGAATCTATCAAATACGAGCATTATGTCGACGACATGCTGGCAAATGTTGAGACTGAGGAAGAAGCGGTGAAACTAGCCAGAGATGTACGAACCATCCATGCCCAGGGAGGATTCGAGATTCGAAATTAGCTGTCGAACTCCAGCAACGTCGTCGCAAATCTACATGAGAGCAGCACCAAGGAAATAAACATGGGTTTTGGGACGGAAATGCCTACGGAAAAGGTACTTGGAATGTGGTGGAATACTACAAATGACATGTTCACGTTTAAGTTGTCACCCAAGCACGATAAGGAGATACTTTCTGGCGACAGAACTCCTACAAAGCGAGAAGTACTTAGGACTTTGATGGCAATATACGATCCAATGGGACTCATTGCCAATTATCTAATTTACCTGAAGATCCTGTTGCAAGAAATATGGCGCTCCGAATGTGGTTGGGATGACGAAATCAATGGAAAGTTAGCTGAAAGGTGGATGACATGGGTTGAAGTACTGCCGAGCGTCCATCAAATTAGGATTCCTCGTTGCTACCGAATTGAAACGTCCGCCAATGTGACAAACAACATAGAGCTGCATATTTTCTGTGATGCTAGTGAGAACGGGACAGCTGCTGTAGCATACTTCAGATTTGAAGAAGGAGAAAAAATTGAATGCACGTGGCTCCGTTGAAGTCCCTTTCCATAACTCGCCTCGAACTTCAAGCAGCCGTGATTGGTGCTCGTCTCGCGGAATACATCGTCAAGTCACACCGTATGAAAGTTAAACGACGCGTCTTTTGGACGGACTCCCGTGATGTGGTCTGCTGGCTTCGATCGGACCATCGGCGATACAGTCAATTCGTGGCATTCAGGATTAGTGAACTACTTGACACAACACAAATGGGCGAGTGGAGATGGCTGCCAACAAATCAAAATGTAGCAGACGAGGGCACAAAGTGGCAAAGGTTGCCAAACTTCCAACCAAGCTGCGCTTGATTTTCTGTGGGAATCGGAGAAGAAATGGCCCGGAGACGGAGGAGACCAAGGCATGACCAAAGAAGAGATTCGACCCAGCGTTCTTCATCACGCAATCGCCGCTCCACTGGTAAACTTTGAACGCTTCTCTAGATGGAAACGAATGCTAAGATCGGTTGCATATGTTCATCGGTTCGTTGCTAACCTCAGCAAACGCACAAGAAAGATACCAGTAAGGCTGGGTACTCTATCGCAGGAGGAGTTGAAAACAGCTGAAAGCCTCATTTACCGATTGGTTCAGCAGAAAGCGTATCCAGATGAAATACAAATAATCCGCAACAACAATACAGAGTCACATACGTGGAAATGCAGTCTTCCGAGATCAAGTCCATTGTACAAACTGAGTCAAACTATTGATAAGCATGGCGTTCTGAGAATGCGTGGGCGAATCAATGCTTGTGAATGGGTAGACGAAGCAACAAAGACTCCAATCTGTTATACTCTACTGGTACGGCTCTTTTAGCCCTCGAGGATTCCTGTCCGGAACCCAGAAGGGGAATCCGATTAAAACCCCAGGCCACTGATCTAACCTACGGCAGCCAACGGGGTGGGCGCGAAAGGCCTCCTTTTGGTCCTCGAGTCCCATGGTCGTTTTGAGGAAGCGGGGAGGCGTTCGGATCTGGTTAGCAACGGAATTGTGGGTTAGTTTTTGGAACTTATATTACTCACTCGTATGCTACACGGCAAGGCCGTGGCTGGAGCCATAGGGTAGTCCCTGACTGGACCGGCAAGTAATTCGGCCTAATTGATGGACCGGGTGGTGGTGTTTCTCATGGAAACGCTAGCCTTTGATGAAGGGGGAGGGGTCCAATAACGTAGCTTGACAGGTTGGAGATGACACGCTATTGAGGGCGGCAGTGGCAGGCCTTGGACGGCTGATATCACGGCGAGAATCGCGATGGCGGCAGCAACTATAGGATAGCAGGCTGACTGGGCGACGCACTGGATCAGCGACAATCGCGATGGCGGTAATAGGTTGACAGGCAGTGGGGCAGGAATGCTGATGGCGACGGTAACTGGGGCGGTAGTCTTGCTTAGCGATGGTCAGGATTATTCACGATGGCGGCGATAACTTAACCGGCGAATGGAGCGGCGACGGTAACTGGGGCAGCAGGTTTTATGAGCACTGGGCAGGATTTCCGACGGCGGCGATAGCTGGACCAACAGATTTGCGGGGCGACGGTCAGAGTCAACGGCAACCGTAAAGGCGAGGATAGCTGGGCCGGCGGTAAAACGGTCGATGACCTCGCTGGCAGGCAGCTGACGGAATGGACCAGAAAAGCGGTTACACAGTCGGCGTGTCAGGATGATAAATGGAAGCCGAAATCTATTGCTGTCACTCGATTGGCCGGTTCTCGAAACTTGGACCGAACCGTCCTTGATGACTCACGCACTATTGTTCGCACGTTTCGAAACTCGCTTTAATTTTGTTCTCCTTCCACGAAAAGAAAAGACTGTTCGCCACGAGGCTTCACATTCAACTCCCCCGAAAGCAATCTCCACTCCGAAACCCATGTCTCCATCCATACAGTCATCCAGGTCTTTTTCTCCTCATTCTCGACATTCTTTGTGTCATTTCCCGACTTCCGTTCTATATGCTGTCACCCAGCTACCAACAAGCGCCATCTGTTGGGGAGTTTGTCATACCCATTCGTTGGTAGCACATGTCCGCGTAATAGGGTTCTAAAACCGTACCACCGTTCCATATACTATCCAAATAGTGAAAATCGCGATAACATTTTCCTCTACTGCTTTGGAACTTGCAAGGTTACAAATCCTGCTCCCGAGGCAGAACTACGTGACAAACCTGATAATCGCTAGCTATCATGAAACATATCGTCATCAGAATCACCAAACAGCGCTGAATCAAATTCAGCTGAAGTACAACATTCCGCGTCTCCGTACAGAGTTTAATCGTGTTCGCAGAAACTGTCAGAGTTGCAAAATCAGACCAGCATGCCCGCAACCTCCAGAAATGGGAAATCTTCCGCCTTGCCGACTGCCGGCATTTCAACGCCCATTCTCCTATACAGGAGTCGACTATTTCGGGCCAATGTCGGTACTTGTAGGCTGACGGATTGAGAAAAGGTGGGGTGTCCTGCTAACCTGCATGACAACCAGAGGTGTACACATCGAAATCGCTCACTCACTGACTACAGATTCGTGCATCCTCGCGTTGCGAAACTTCATTGCCTGAAGGGGCGCGCCGCTTGAGATTTTAAGCGACCGAGGAACGAACTTCATTGGGGTATCTCGAGAATTACGCGAAACCTTGAAACACGTCAAGGAAGAGAAGCTCATGGTAGAGTTCGAAAGTCCCAACACCAAGTGGACATTCAATGGGGGATTGGGGCCGTACCACACTTTGGCGGTTGCTGGGAGCGCTTAATTCAATCCGTCAAGAAGACCTTGAATGACTTCCCGCTTGCCATCTGATGAAATTCTACGAACCATGCTGATGGAGATTGAGACATACCGCTCGATAACGACACCGACGACCCCCCTCTAGCACCAAACCATTATTTGTTGGGTTCTGCCGATTGCCTTTGACGACAGACCAAAGGTGTTGAAAAGATCGTGGAAAATGGCACAGTTGTACGCCGACAGCTTCTGGAAAAAAAGGGTAGCTGAGTACTTGCCTACCTTAACCCGATGAACGAAATGGCTTCAACCAGTGAATCCAACCCGAGAAAGGGATCTGGTATTGATTGTTGACGATAACTTCCCAAGAAACTGCTGGCCACGAGGACGTGTGGTAGAAACGATCCACGGCAAGGACGGACAGGTACGTCGGGTAACCGTCCAAACAGCGAGTGGACTTCTGGAGAGGCCGGCGACTAAGATTGCGGTATTAGACTATGCTGCTAAGGATGGTAAGCCATTAGCACAAGAATGGTGTACCGGGGGGCAATGTCACAACCCAGCGAGTTGCGACGCACACTAAACTCTTCGCGTGCACTCTGTTCAACCAATCTTTTGGATCCAGCCCTGAAATCTATAGGTTGACAGATTAACTGTCCGCTATGAGCCCATTGATGCGAGACACAAATAGTGAAGAAGTAATTCTATAGAATACAACTAATAAGCAGGGATACAAAGTGCGTGAATTTATTTATAAGTACATATATTAATTGGTACTACTAAGCTGCTATTATCACAGGTCATCTTCATGAGCATGAGCATGATTGACCGCCCACGGTTGCTACTCCGTTATTGCCAGGTCAGCTGTAATTACACAGAGAACCAACAGATGACATTTGGGACTAACATCATCCTCAATGTGTAAAAACTGGTGACCCAATATAAAGCAATACCAGCGCCGGCCGTGTCCGAATGCAGGTCAATTAAGGAATGGGTAGGAAAATGTTGACGTGATACTCGCTTTGATGGAAGCCGACGAGTCATCTGCACTTCCACGAGAAATCACTGGGATGTTGGATATAATGGGAAGGGAGTGTAGCAGGGTTCGTTTTGGTAAACGGTCTGCCGTGTGTAGCGTGTAGTTTGATTTAAAACGAAAAAATCGAGCGAACGCTAATTATTTCAATTTTCGACCGCACTGCACAACTGGATGCGAACTAAATTTTCTCTTTCTGACCAATTTACTCACCCGCACAATGCAGAACAAAATTTCGGTGACCGGCCGATTGTTTTGCTTTCCGCACAAAGCAGAACTGGATATCGATGACCGGCCGATCGCTCTGCTTACTGGAGAAACACGACTGGACAAGAAATAAACTTTCATTTTTTTAATTTACTCACCTTCACAAAGTAAAGCAATATTTCGGTGACCGGCCGATCGTGTTGCTTTCCGCACAAAGCAAAACTTTTAGATTACGATGATCGGCCGATACGATTACTGGAGAAACACGACTGGACAAGAAACATATTTTCACTTTTTTAACTATGAAAAAAAACCATCAGCAAAACTTAGGCAGGCAACTCCATCCAGAGTCGGATTATTAACAACTTTTTCTGTGAAAATTCGCATATATATAACATGGAGAAAGGACGTGCCTGGCCTGGTATGGAATGATAATAAAGAGTTTATTTTGCGATTTTGTTTTGCTGCCAGCAATGCTGCGGTCTAAACACACTTCGATCCAAAAAAACTTCTCATTTTTTAATATTTGATCACCTTTCATAATATTAGACTATGCACACTTTTGACGCACACACATACTTGCACAGAAAATTCCGACAAAATTGATGTTTTATTCTTTTTTTTTTAAATAAGATGAATTCGTTACCATGAGATGAAGAAGGGAGCAGTTCTCAATTGACTATAGCAGACAAGCTGTGAAAAAACGACTATTTCTCGTTTATTCCATGTCGGAAAAAGTAGGATATCGCTTCCGTGTTAAAATAGTAAGAATATAAGACACACTAGAGATGCCTAAAAGAGATGAAATTTTGAGAAAAATCAATATATAAAAAATAATTAATGAGTTTTATGTTATTCATTTTGCCTGAAAATTAAAGAAAATTTGTACACAAACACAGTGTAGTATATTTTGCTTAGATGGTAAAACGGTAAAACGTCCTATCGTTGTGCTATGTCCTAATGTTGCGGTAGTGTTTAAATAGTCCATGCTGAATATAATAACATCAAAAACAATTATGGATTCGATAAAACTCTTCGAATCAACGACTAGAACACTTTTTGTTTAACAAAATTCCGTTCAAAATGATGTAAAATCAACGTTTTCCATTTAAAAAATTGCTTCCTTTGAGTCTATTATTGCGGTAGTGCTAATGTCCTATTATTGTGGCATCGCTCTCCATAAGAAATACAGGCAATGCCGCAACAATAGGACTGACCTTCATAAAATACCGCAACTATAGGCAACTGCGTCGTATTATTGCGGTATTTTGTTTTTATTGTGATAAAATCAAAACAACATAAGTTTAGCACAATTGACGTAATATTTACGAAACTAGAGTTAACCAGCATCCTATTAGACTACTGCAATATGAAAAAAGATAAATAGTTAATTTTTAAAGAATTTTCGAAATTAATTTTGTTTCGATGCGGCGCTTAAGCCCTCCATAATAGGTTGTTTTACCCTAGTTGATAAAAGTTCCAACGTGGTACTTCACACTAATGAATTTGTATGACAGGATCTGATAACCGTTGTAAAGTTATAGAATATCGACTCAAAGAATTTTCACAGTGGAATTATACATTATACAACATACTAAACACAAAAATAAGCAAATAAATATTTCACTTAGCTTTTCTACACCTAAGCCCAAAACAGGAATCTACACTCGCTCGCAGCTTGATTTTTGTATTTCCTATTCTGCTTCTTGTCTTGCGGAAGTAATTTCAATTTGTCCGGTTCACAACACTTCAGAAGGATGTAAATCAAGGCTCCAACACACATCCCTCCTTCCGCTTTTGTGACACTTTCACTTAACAACCCGCTACGACAACTCTTTCAACAAGGCCGCGATAAACCGTGAGGAAGATCACCAGCTCAACAGCAATATTATTATGGAAAAGCGTGAAGAGGCTTATTATCACAGGTCATCTTCAGTATATAAAGGTTGTTCTACGGTTAGTCAATACAGTAAAATAGATTATCACCACCATTGAAGTAATATAAATAGGTGAGAAAAGTTAATGGACAACTATGAATTATTATAAACTAGAGCAGTAATTATCTAATAGGGCAAAACGCATATAAAACGAACTCTGAACTCAAACACAGGATAAGCTATTAATGATCGAATATAAATTTTAAGAACTCCCGCCAACCACCGTTATCCGATCAGCTCGTTAAACATAGAAAGGACATTAAACGTAAGTTACTCCATTCTATACTACTATAAAGATCCTTAATTATGACTATAATTGTACCATATTCACAACACGATAAAAGAAGTAAAATTGTTAACATAACATCACTGAATCCTCTTATATAGGAATTTTTAAACGTCGTCGTACTCGGTATAAATAAACGTTAGGAAATCGGAAAACTGGTCCTTTGATTTGTTGCCATTTGAAACAATCTTAATAAACGAATTTTATCATTTGAAAATCTAGTAAACTTTTGAATCATTTCACGATTATTTTCCCAGGATTCCACAAATTAGAGATTTGAAAAGGATTCTGGAATTCAATAAACAATTTAAGGCCATTGTGTATAAAAACCAGGTTCACAAACCGCTATGTAATCTAATTAACGCAAAGCAATCATGCGAATTTCTAAGCCGCTCAATCTGCAAACCTGATTACGAAGAGAATCCGTTTCAATGCGATCGATGTCGGATAGTCCAAAATTATGCAGATATCCACCAAGCCAACACTCTGCTGTTATCACTGTGGTCACGTACGAACGATGCATCTGGCTAAATGGAACAGATTGACTCACCTGATTAGTATGGATAGGCATGTGCAATGCTACTCATTTTATTTCGCACTAAAATGGATCTCTTTGTATGTTTTTTTGTCCTCATGCGAACACTTAGCTAAGGTGAAGTACATCGAATTAGGTTAGAGTTAGACGTGATTGCCAAGTGGCACACATCTTAAGCTTTCCATTGGACTTCCTTCCGTTACTTCTCCACAAACATCAATATGACAGACAGATTTGACGGATTTCGCTTATCACGGACGTACAGGGGTTAGAGGTAAAGGGCATGAAAGGGTAAAGCATGAAATTTGATGCATGGTTCCATGAAACGAAACGAAATTTAAAATATCGGTTTAGGGTCATTTGGCCGAATGCCGTTTGGCCGAATAGTTGAAATTCTCTGAATGAAGAATAAACAAAGAAGAAGGAAAGAGAAAGAAGAAAGAATCAAGGAAGAAGAAAAAACAAGAAACAATGAAGAAGAAAGAAGGCAGAAGGAAGAAGGAATAAGGAAGAAGGAAGAAGGAAGAAGGAAGAAGGAAGAAGAAAGAGGAAATAAGGAAATAAGGAATAAGGAAGAAGGAAGAAAGAAGAAGGAAGAAGGAAGAAGGAAGGAGGAAGAAGGAAGAAGGAAGAAGGAAGAAGGATGAAGGAAGAAGGAAGAAGGAAGAAAGAAGAAGGAAAAAGGAGGAAGAAAGAAGGAAGAAGGAAGAAGGAAGAAGGAAAAAGGAAGAAGGAAGTAGGAAGAAGGAAGAAGGAAGAAGGAAGAAGGAAGAAGGAAGAAGGAAGAAGGAAGAAGGAAGAAGGAAAAAGGAAGAAGGAAGAAGGGAGAAGGAAGAAGGAAGAAGGAAGAAGAAAGGAGGATGAAGAAAGAAGGAAGAAGGAAGAAAGAATAGGAAAAAGGAAGAATGAAGAAGGAAGAAGGAAGAAGGAAGAAGGAAGAAGGAAGAAGGAAGAAAGAAGAAGGAAGCAGGGAGATGGGGGAAGGAAGAAGGAATAATAAAGAAGAATGAAGAAGGAAAAAGAGAGAAAGAAGAAAGAAAAAGAAAGAAGGAAGAAGGAGAAGGAAGAAGGAAAAATAAAGAAGGAAGAAGGAGAAGAAGAAGAAGGAAGAAGGAAGAAGGAGAAGGAAGGATAAAGAAGGAGAAGGAAGGAGAAGGAAGAAGGTCTCTGTTCTCAGTTCACTTTTCTCTTCACGCTTTTCACATCTCTTGAGGTTAATTTTTCAACTATTCGGCCACACGGCATTCGGCCAAACGACATTCGGCCAAACGACCTGTTCGGCCAAACGGCATTCGGCCAAATGGCGTTCGGCCAAACGGCATTTGGCCAGACGGCATTCGGCCAAATGGCCTGACACCAAAATATCTATGTTGATTCGAAACAAAACGAACCGAAATATAGATTTGCTTTCGAGACTCAAGATCGAAATCAAGATCCGGAATGGAACGAAATTTTTTTTTCGCGGAATTTTTATTGAATTAGTTTTACGCAATT
The DNA here is from genome assembly GCF_024139115.2 of Armigeres subalbatus. Lineage (NCBI taxonomy): Eukaryota > Metazoa > Arthropoda > Insecta > Diptera > Culicidae > Armigeres > Armigeres subalbatus. The sequence continues at coordinate 225,226,418 of NC_085139.1, forward strand.
CCGATTTTTTTCGAAGACAAATACCGTGATCCGGGGGAACATTAATCATTTTTTTCATTGTTTTATAAATATTTCCCTCATAAGTGAAATCATAGCTTTTGTCATATTTTTAAAACGAGTACAAAACTACATGTAACAGGTAGAACGTATGAGGCTGTTGTTCTTGATTATTTGATAATTTTAAACTCGTTTAAAAAATGTTTTTTGTCGAGTTTTCTTGATTTTTCAATTTGTCGTAACTTTGATCAATCATTTATCTATAGAGAAAGCGTATGCAAACGCTTTAAGGTAGGCAATTATAGTTGTAATCTCTTGCGCTGAAGCGATGTGCATTCGAGAAAGACATCATCATCGCTAGTGGAATTATCTGGTTTTTCAACAATATATATCAAAATTTCGAAACAAAAACTATGGATTAACCAACTGTGAGTTCAGAAATTAATGTTGATTTTATTTTATTTTTCAAATTTTGGCGAAAAAAAAATGCAAATTCATCCGAAGGTTATATCATTCAGCAGCAAATTTAGTCAAGATTTAGATACCTAACTCACAATAAATATAATTGTGATAACAAGAAATAAAATTTCATTCACCTCTTGAAAATGGTGAAACTGATCAATGTTACTCGGTGATCAAGGTTCCCCCGGATTACGGTAACTGTTTTGTAATTTCATAAAGAAGAAGCAATCTGTGATAAATCGCTGCGTTCCCGTGTATGTACCATTGGCGATAAAGCAAAACCCCAGCATGTGTGCCGCTTTCAAAGAAATTTATCAGATTATCTTATCAGCGTGGTTTTATGATATTGAGCTAACTCAAAATTGAATGTATAGATTTTTTATCTAGTGGAATACTCATTCATCAGTGTTCGTACTTTTCGTTTAGATGAGGCGAAATCAATCGATTTTCGGGTCGAAGGAGAATCTTTTTTCGGAGTTAGTAGTAAAAAAACATCCTAAGCGAAAATCGTGCCTGATTGATGAGGTTCTTTTTCCATTTCACCACTTTCACACCTTACTCACTTTGCGCGGAAATTTTCGGCAATTACTAAAATTTTATGACCGCAACGGGACTCGAACCTAGAACATTAACAAAAATGGCGGTGGGATTGGGCACACATGTCACAAGTTAGTTACCGCAACTTATATGTGACCGAATTTGGTCACATTTAAGTTGCTGCAATCAAACCTGTTCGGAAGGTGCTACTTGAGATGGGGAAGGACCGATTGGCAGAATGCCACTAGGCCGAAAGTTGTTTGGCTAAAAGTGTTATTTAGCCGATTATGTCCAAAGTTCATTTAAAAAGGTAGAAATTAGGAATGAGAAGAAAGACGTCTTACTTCTCATTTTTCATTTTTCGCTTCTCACTGTAAGAAGTTTTTTTTTCCTCGTTTGTCGGGTGAAGATCACTGCGTCCAGATTTTAGGACTATTGTGATATACCCTTTTACTGTGAAATACGCAAGTTATCTCAGTAACATGTTTGTCACTGAGACACCTTGGTATCGACTGAACTCAAGACCATCTATTATTGATGAATAGAGATCCTGAGTTACAGTATGTGACTCCCCCATTCTGGCGAGACTAGCTTTATGAAGCCAACCACGTCCTTGGGGATAAGAAAAGGGCTTGCTGAGAACTTTGAACCTACGTTGGGTGAGTGCACTGCAATAGCAGAGGATGTGTTCTGATGTTTCTCTCTCCTCGTCACAGAAGCGGCAATTTGAGGTTTGGATTGCTCCGATCTTTTGTAGATGGTATCTGCAGGGGCAGTGTCCAGTTATTAGACCGGTGTAGATGTTGAGATCCCTTTGTTGAGACCTAATAGTTGTTGGGTTTTCTTGGGGTTAATCGTTACGAGCCTTTTGGATTGGCTCGTATGGGAAGTGCATTCAGTTTGATGTGATTTGACTGACCATATATTTGTTCAGTTCCATTTTACAGAGCAGTCTGAGATCCCGCAGAAGGGCTCAGGGCCAATGAACCTTTCATTAGATCCATTCCTGGCTAGCTCATCAGCAATCTCGTTTCCCTCTAGACCCGTATGTCCTGGGATCCAATATAGGTAGACTCGATTGCGTATGGATAAGTTTTTCAAAGCCAGAATGCATTCCCACACTAGCTTTGAGTTACAAGTGTAGTTATTAAGCGACTTAAGTGCCGCTTGGCTGTCAGAGAAAATACATATTTTTGCAAATCTATACTTTCTCCTCAGGCATAATAACACGCATTCTAATATTGCATATATTTCCGCCTGAAATATTGTGGGCCACTGTCCTAAGTGGACAGAAATTTTTGTTGTAGGGCCATAGATTCCGGATCCTGTCAGATTATTCATTTTCGAACCATCTGTGAAGAAATTTATAGAGCCTGTTGGAACGTTGGTCCACCTCCTTCCCACTCCTGGCGGGAAGGAATGAACACATCGTAAGGTAAGTCATAATTGACTACCGTTTCCATCCAGTCACTACAAATTCCTATTGCGGGATTTATGGCAAATTCATTTAATATGCTGAGGTGACCCGTAAGGTCTCCCGACAGCAGTGTTTTTGTTCTCTTTAACCTTAGAGCACTTTTTTCCGCTTCCAGCTTTATGAATTGATCTAACCGGGGCAGGTGAAGCATTGCGTCTAGGGCCAAAGTGGGTGTACTACGAACTGCACCAGTGATGGCTATGCAAGCGGTGCGTTGGATTTTGTTGAGCTTAGCCCTTGCAGCAGCCTCATTAGTTTTAGGCCACCAGACAAGCGTAAGTTGTCCTGGGACGGACAATGGTTTTATATATCCACATGATCATACTTGGTTTTAGGCCCTTCTTTTACCAAGGGTTTTTGAACAAACCCAAAGTGTATTGAGACCTTTCTGCACAACTGATTGGAGATGAGAGTTCCAATTAAGCTTTGCGTCGAGTATGACACCTAGATATTTTACTTCACTTGAATAAACTAATTGTGTTTGATTCAAGAAAAGGGTTTCAGTTGTACCTTTCTCCGTTTGGTGAAAGGGATAATGGAAGTTTTGTAGGATTTATGCCTAGTTGATACTTTTGACACCAGGAAAAGTGTGATTTAGGGCAGATTGCATTCTTTCCACGATAACACTTTCGAATTTGCCTCGTACAATAATGACAACGTCATCAGCATATCCAACCACTTCGAAGCCTCTTCTCTCTAAGCTGTCTAGAAGCTCATCCACCACCAGTGACCACAACAAAGGAGAAAGCACTCCGCCTTGCGGACACCCCCTTGTTGCTTTAACAGTGATGTATGAACCGCTAAGCTCAGAGGAGATTTTCCGATTAGCTAGCATAGCATGTACCCAGGTAACAATGCATGGGTCGAATTTTCTCCTCAACATTGCTGACCCTATAGACGAATAAGAAGCGTTATCGAATGCGCCCTCAATATCAAGAAATGCTACAAGAGCAATTTCTTTTGCATTAAGTGTTTTTTTGATTTTTTGAACTACCGTATGTAGTGCCGAGATCGTAGATTTTCCACTTTGATAAGCGAATTGGCATTGCTTTCATAAATTTGTGATTTATGTACTCGCATAGTACCTTTTCCATAATTTTGAGCATTACAGAGGATAAACTTATCGGCCTGAATGCTTTGGGGTTGGTTTTATCTCTCTTGCCTGCCTTCGGAATGAAGACAGCCCGGATTTGACGCCAATCGTTAGGTATGTGCCCCAAAATCAGACTCGCCTTAAAAATCTCAACCAAGGGTGGAACCAGTGTTTTCTCCTCTTTTTGGATCAACGCTGGAAATATTCCATCCATGCCAGGAGACTTAAATGGCTCGAAAGATCTCACAGCCCTCTCAACCCTGGCCCGAGTGAAAGCTTCCTTTGCAACCTTTATTGCGTCTTTTTTAGACCCAGAAACCCATGATTGGATCTCTTGTGGATCTGAGACAGCAATTCCAGTGCCTTGGTCGCCGATGCTCGACTCAGGGATTGAATCAGGGAAGTGGATCTTTAACAATTCGCTCAGTGTATCGCTAGGCTCTACAGTGAGCGAACCATCCGTCTTTCGGAGGCTACCCACACCTTCTCACTGTAAGAAGTTAGAAGAGAGACATCTCAATTCTCACTCTTAATTTTTCTCTTATCTTATTTTTGAAATGAGTAGTGAGCCGTCTCACTACCCACTTTGCACTACTCACTTTTCACAGCGAAGTCTCTCTTCTCAAGACGTCTCACTTCTCTTCTCGAGACGTCTCACTACTCACTTCGCGCTTCTCACTGTTTACAGTATGAAAAGAAAAATGAAAAGTGAGAAGTGAGACGTCTCACTACTCACTCCTCATTTCTCACTTCTCACTGTGAGTGAGTGGTTAGTGAGAAGTCTCACTACTCATTTCGAAAATAAGATAAGAGAAAAATTAAGAGTGAGAATTGAGATGTCTCTCTTCTCATTCCAAATTTAAAACCATTTAACTATTACCATTGAACTATTCGGCCAAATGACCCTTCCGGCTGAATGACCCTTTCGGCCAAATGACCCGTTCGGCCAAATGACTTTTGGCTTAATGGTCTGTTCGGCCAAATGGTATATTCGGCCAAACAACTTTCGGCCTAGTGGCATTCGGCCAAATTACCCTTCCCCCTGTCTGATGTTGATGGTGCAGTCGAATTCCTTGTGGACAGACGCAATCAGCATTTCCAAAAGTACGTTCCTGTCCAACGACAACCATTGACTCCACCGTGGTCTAACCAGCTCCTACGCGATCTGAAACGTCGTTGAGCTAGAGCGCTTCGAATATATAAAAGCAACAAGAATCCCTCTACTTAACGAGAGTTTAGTCAAGCTAGTAACACTTACAAGAACTACAATCGGCAGTTTTATTAATTGCGGAAACAGATCTTGAACGCAATACTAAAAGATTCTGAGCATATGTTAACAGTAAACGGAAGGAATCTGGGTTTCCCTGCCGTATGTTTCTACAAAACGATAGCGCCAGCTCACCAGAAGAACTGAGCAATTTGTTTGGAAACAAATTTCTTGAAAGTATTCTGCAACGGAACGGCACGGCAAATGCTGGGTAAAGCGTACCATTGGTACTTCGCGTACCTGAAGGAATAAAATAGACCCCATCTCACGGTCCTTAGCCTCTTACCCAGAAACTCCTATCCCTACCTCCCCGTGGTGCTGGCCGGGATACGAGCAACCCTAGGGAAGATCGGGTAACCAACCCCGGTGGGAGCTATGGTCGTATGCTGACAGGGAAGGGGGGGTTTGCTCCTCTCCGGAGGTGCAAATCTTACTGAGCGTCTGTTCTCCATGTCAGGATCGGGTCACAACAGCGTCTGTTCTCCATATTAGGGGCGGCTGATCCAAGTGCCCGCGAGGGACTCTAAGTGAAACTGTGCACCATGGTCTACCGGGAATAAGAAAGAATGGTACTCCGGAAATTTAGGGGGTTTGGTGTCAGGCCCTGCAAGCCAGCCTTTAAAAAACATAAGCAGCGAACAATCAACAAGAGAGTACGGACCGGAACCATCGGCGAAGACCACTGCGACGAAAAGAGGCTAGCGATTGGAAACTTGGTTCGAGGAATTGCAAATCTCTCAGCTTCATCGGGAGCACACGCATACTCGCCGATGTGCTCAAGGACCGTGGATTCGGCATCGTAGCGCTGCAGGAGGTTTGTTGGAAGGAATCAATGGTGCGAACGTTTAGAGGTAATCATACCATCTACCAGAGCTGCGGCAACACACACGAGCTGGGAACAGCTTTCATAGTGATGGGCGATATGCAAAGGCGCGTGATCGGATGGTGGCCGATCAATGAAAGAATGTGCAGGTTGAGGATCAAAGGCCGGTTCTTCAACTTCAGCATAATCAACGTCCATAGCCCACACTCCGGAAGCACTGATGATGATAAGGACGCATTATACGCGCAGCTGGAACGTGAGTACGACAGCTTCCCAAGCCACGACGTCAAAATCATCATAGGAGATTTGAACGCTCAGGTTGGCCAAGACGAGGAGTTTAGACCGACTATTGGAAAGTTCAGCGCTCACCGGCTGACGAACGAAAACGGCCTACGACTAATTGATTTCGCCGCCTCCAAGAATATGGCCATTCGCAGCACCTACTTCCAACACAGCCTCCCGTATCGGTACACCTGGAGATCACCACTGCAAACAGAATCACAAATCGACCACGTTCTGGTTGATGGACGGCACTTCTCCGACATTATCGACGTCAGGACATATCGTGGCGCTAACATCGACTCTGACCACTATCTGGTGATGGTGAAACTGCGCCCAAAACTATCCGTCATCAGCAATATTCGGTACCGACGACCGCCGCGGTACGACCGGGAGCGACTGAAGCAACCTGATGTCGCCACTGCATACGCGCAGCATCTCGAGGCAGCGTTACCGGAAGAGGGTGAGTTCCATGGAGCCCCTCTTGAGGACTGCTGGAATACAGTCAAAGCAGCCATTAACGACACAGCGGAGAACAACGTCGGATATATGGGTCGAAGTCGACGGAACGATTGGTTCGACGAAGAGTGCAGACAGATTCTGGTGGAGGAGGACGCAGCGCGGGCCGTCGCGCTGCACCAAGGTACCCGGCAGAACGTGGAACATTATTGACGGAAGCGGAGACAGCAGACCCGCATTTTTCAGGAGAAGAAACGCCGCCTGGAAGAAGCGGAGTGCGAGGAAATGGAACAGCTGTGCCATTCTCAAGAAACACGCAAGTTCTACCAGAAGCTCAACGCATCCCTTCGTGCCGCGAGCCGAAATGTGCCGGGATAAGGATGGGAGCATCTTGACGGACGAACGTGTGGTGATCGAAAGGTGGAAGCAGCACTACGCGGAACATTTGAATGGCGCTGAGAGTACAGGCAGTGAAAGTTAGCCAACCAGCCCCCACCTTGAGGGAAGTTAAGGATGCAATCCAACAGCTAAAGGCCAATAAAGCAGCTGGTAAGGATGGTATCGGAGCTGAGCTCATCAAGATGGGCCCGGAAAAGCTGGCCACTTGCCTGCACAAATTGATAGTCAGAATCTGGGAAACTGAACAGCTACCGGAGGAGTGGAAGGAAGAGATTAATATGCCCCATCTACAAGAAAGGCGACAAGCTGGAATGTGAGAACTTTCGAGCGATCACCATCCTTAATGCCGCCTACAAAGTGATATCCCAGATCTTCTTCCGTCGTCTGTCACCATTAGTGAATGAGTTCGTGGAAAGTTATCAAGCCGGCTTCGTTGACGGCCGCTCGACAACGTACCAGATCTATACTGTACGGCAAATCCTTCAAAAAATGCCGTGAATACCAGGTCCCAACGCACCATCTGTTCGTTGATTTCAAGGCATACGACAGTATAGACCGCGTAGAGCTATGGAAAATTTTGGACGAGAACAGCTTCCCTGAGAAGCTTACCAGACTGATCAAAGCAACAGTGGATGGTGTGCAAAACTGTGTGAAGATTTCGGGCGAACACTCCAGTTCGTTCGAATCATGCCGGGGACTAAGACAAGGTGATGGACTTTCGTGCCTGTTGTTCAACATTGCGCTAGAAGGTGTTATGCGGAGAGCCGGGTGTAACAGACGGGGGAAGCAGTGTTACGATAGACGGGGATACCTTCGAGGTGGTCGAGGAATTCGTCTACCTCAGATCCTTGCTAATGGCTGATAACAATGTTAGTCGTGAAATACGAAGGCGCATCATCTGTGGAAGTCGGGCCTACTACGGGCTCCAGTGGAAACTGCGGTCGAAAAAGATTCGCCACCGCATCAAATGTGTCATGTACAAGACGCTTATAAGACCGGTTGTCCTCTACGGACATGAAACATGGACAATGCTCGAGGAGGACTTGCAAGCACTCGGAGTATTCGAGAGACGGGTGCTTAGGACCATCTTTGGCGGTGTGCAAGAAGAAGAATGAACCATGAGCTCGCCCAACTCTACGGCGAACCCAGTTTCCAAAAGGTAGCTAAATCCGGAAGGGTACGGTTGGCATGACATGTTTCAAGAATGCCGGACAGCAACCTTGCAAAGATGGTGTTCGCTTCCGATCCGGTAGATATGAGACGGCGTGGAGCGCAGCGAGCGAGATGGGCAGACCAGGTGCAAAACGACTTGGCGAGCGTGGGGCGTATTCGTAATATGTAATATGTCGTCAAAAAACCAAGGAGGAGATATTTTTACGCAAGATGTATCCCATGGTTTCTATTGCCAGTTTTCCACAGATGTTTGGTAATTATTGTAACAAGGTTAAAATACTTCAAACATCCATTTACTTCCGCTGTATTCACTTATGTATCTACAGATACGTATTTCGTTTTCTACTTGAAAACTTCTTCAGTGTTTTGTTATCGACTCGATAACAAAACACTGAAGAAGTTTTCAAGTAGAAAACGAAATACGTATCTGTAGATACATAAGTGAATATAGCGAAAGTAAATGGAAGTTTGAAGTATTTTAACCTTGTAACAATTTACTCTAAGACGCTCAATATTAATTATTTAATTATTGTAAGCCTACCGATTCATTTGTGTAATATGCCAACATTACTCTTGTAGCTCAATGTCTTACAAAGGCTTTTCCATTTCTCAGACTTACCAAACATGCTGTAAGAAGGACAGATATCCGAAGAAAATCTCGCAGCTCACCAGGAGCCCACCTCAAGCTCCTCATCGTGGGAACCAATCGTCGTTTCTGAAATTATAAAATAACAAAAAAAAAATAGTGAGCAAAACATTGAATTGATTCCTCTTTCTTTGCCATGAATGGCTCTACATTTCAAGTGCACTTTCGGCTGATGGCTTACTGACTTGTGTGCGTGCACGAGCGCGTCAAAAACAATACAATTCCTATTGTGCTTTTCGAGTGCTTAGTAACAACTCCCACACTCAAGCAAAAAATCTACCGGTTTTCATAAGCAACTATTTATGGACGAATGTTTTCTGAGTATCATTACAGACTTATGCCTTTTAGAAGATGGCTTGTGAATTTCAGACTCGAAACTTATGATAAGTTGTTATAAGTGGAATTATTGATGAATAGGTAAATTTATTTTAACTAAGTATCTTAAAACCGTCTAAGACGAATTAAGTACTCTCCATTTAATTCCACCAGTTAATTTTCGATATCTTTGCAGATACGTATTTCGACCACAACTGTGTGGTCGTCTTCAGTGTCTCGTACTTGACTCGACTTATTATCGACTCGAAAGTCGAGTCAAGTACGAGACACTGAAGACGACCACACAGTTGTGGTCGAAATACGTATCTACAAAGATATCGGAAATTAACTGGTGGAATTAAATGGAGAGTACTTAATTCGTCTTAGTCGGTTGAATACATTCCACTAAAAGAGCTTTATATATTTTTCTAAGTATCTTACTTTATTTGGTTTTATTTTGAACAACATTACATAACTTTCAGGAGAATACTTTTTATTATGCTTTTATTATGCATTTCCATTAAACACTTGATTTCGCCATTGAATGTCTTATAAAACCTCTGCATATCATTCTGCTCCATTCTCTCCTGCTCCTCACTAATCACTTGTTCTTCATACTGTTTTATCTTTCTGCGGTGTTTTGTCTTTCTGCGTTTTGTCTTTCTGGAGGAACTTCCGGAGGAATTCCTGGAGGAACTTCCGGAGGAATTCCCGGAGGAACTTCCGGAGGAATTCCTGGAGGAACTTCCAGAGGAATTCCTGGAGGAACTTCCAGAGGAATTCCTGGAGGAACTTCCGGAGGAATTCCTGGAGGAACTTCCGGAGGAATTCCTGGAGGAACTTCCGGAGGAATTCCTGGAGGAACTTCCGGAGGAATTCCTGGAGGAACTTCCGGAGGAATTCCTGGAGGAACTTCCGGAGGAATTCCTGGAGGAACTTCGGAGGAATTCCTGGAGGAAATTACGGAGGAATTCCTGGAGGAACTTCCGGAGGAATTCTGGGGGGACCTTCCGGAGGATTTCCTGGGGGACCTTCGGGGGAATTCCTGGAGGAACTTCCGGAGGAATTCCTGGAGGAACTTCCGGAGGAATTCCTGGAGGAACTTCCGGAGGAATTCCTGGAGGAACTTCCGGAGGAATTCCTGGAGGAACTTCCGGAGGAATTCCTGGAGGAACTTCCCGAGGAATTCCTGGAGGAACTTCCGGAGGAATTCCTGGAGGAACTTCCGGAGGAATTCCTGGAGGATTTTCCGGAGGAATTCCTGGAGGAACTTCCGGATGAATTCCTGGAGGAACTTCCGGTGGAATTCCTGGAGGAACTTCCGGAGGAATTCCTGGAGGAACTTCCGGAGGAATTCCTGGAGGAACTTCCGGAGGAATTCCTGGAGGAACTTCCGGAGGAATTCCTTGAGGAACTTCCGGAGGAATTCCTGGAGGAACTTCCTTAGGAATTCCTGGAGGAACTTCCGGAGGAATTCCTGGAGGAACTTCCGGAGGAATTCCTGGAGCAACTTCCAGAGGAATTCCTGGAGAAACTTCCGGAAGAATTCCAGGAGGAGCTTCCGGAGGAATTCCTGGAGGAACTTCCGGAGCCTGGATTTCCTGGAGATACGGTGCCGGTAGACATATGTCCTGTTCGCGTTCTCCCAGGTTCGTCACCACATCGCCATTCAGGTGTTCTTCGTAGTGCTGCCGCCACCTTTAGATCACCTCACGCTCGTTCGTAAAAAGGTTCCCGTTTATGTCCTTACACATATCAGGCTGTGGCACGTGGCCCTTACGTGAACGGTTCAACTTCTCATAGAACTTTCGTGTTTTATTAGCGCGGTACAGTTGCTCCGTTTCTTCACGGCCTCGATCTTCCTGCGGGCGCTTGTTCCTCCGGAAAATCCGCGCCCGTTTATATACACACATATATACAAAAGATCAATTTAAATTTTCAATAGCATTTTTTGAGCCTCTGATGTGTTTTCATGAAGTTTGAGCAGTCGCATGCCCAGTTTTATTGTAATTGGTTTAATGTCCCCAGCTCTAGTACGACCAGTAACGAAGAACAAAAAGATTTATCCATCGTTTCATCAACAGATTCAATAATTTTCATGACAAGTAGTTCTTTGAGTCGCCTTTCTGTTTCTTCTTTGAATGCCGAAGGAATGTTTGTAAATATATTTCTTGATGGAGGCCTGTTTTTATCATACGATAATTGCACAGAAGGTAAATTGAACTTTGGAAATTCCCCTGAACATTTTATCGCTCGTATTTCTCCTGGAAGTATCCTTAGATATTGAATGTCTGGTGAGGAAACAATGGGAACATTTAGGCCAATTTGTAGAACACTGTAACGAATTGAAGTGTTTCTTCCTAATAAGGGTCTTCCGTTTGCAATGGCGTAAAATTTTTCCATCATGCGCGGTCGTTCATCGGATATAGACAGTTCTGCTACAAATGATGCAATTGCTGGAATTTCTCCCTTTGATGCATAAGCTTTTAGATGTTTATCAGAGCTCATTTGCAAACAATAAATAGAACTCAAATAATGTTTCTTCAAAGTCAAGAATGTTGCTTGATCTACCGTGTTAACTTCTCCCCCCGAATCGATTAAAAATGTAACTTGCAATCCTGCTACGAATCCGATCACCTCTCCATTACTAGACCCCAGTTCAGCATTTTCCAAATGACATATTGGTTGCTGCAAGCAACGAAAAATAATGGTAATACATCTCTACAAATAATGAACGCATATTTATTTTATAAAAGAAACAAAAACAAGTTTTTTAGATTAAAAAAAAAATCGAAAATCAAATCACTTACTACTTCCATTTCTTGATCATCACTGTCAAAATTTTGCTGAGAAACTGCAGCAATCCTTCGAACTTTTGGCTCAGGACCTTCTTTCATCTCGGGCAAATTTCGTTTAGTGGTCTTCGCAGATCGACAGGCACGTTCAATATGCCCTTTGACCTGGCAATTGCGACAAATTTTCTCTATAACATGCTTTTCGATTAGTTGAGCTCCTTGTTACTTCGTTTCGTGAAACAATTCGTGCTCGGTTGTAATGTCTTCCTGTAGTAGAAACATCTCTTAGAAAACCCTGATTGCGAAACAGAACCCTTGATGTATGAGAATGACTGTCCCTTGCTTTCTGATTAAAAGAAACAGCAGCGATTTGCTTGAAATTCTGGTAGTTTTTGACATATAATTCCTCATTGACTTTTTCCATCTCAACGGCTTTTACTTTATCCAATAAATATGCCACGGATTTCCTCAAAACCTTTCTACTAATAGCCCTGATGTTTGAAGTAATGGCATGGGATTGAATGGTTAACGCGACATTTTCCGCTAGTTTTTTTTTAACTTATTTTTATTTCAAGGCTCAAGCGCCAGCAGGCATTACGGAGCCGTTATTTTATTGATTTTACAATCATGATTGTCGTCTTAATGTATAATATTAGTCTTGGGGAGCCAAAAGACTCGCGGCTTGGTCGAGGTTAAGGAGTACAAGAAAAAAAAATATGGATGGGATGGGGCCTAGGTGGCGATGTTGTGGCACGTTCATTGCTGATTGACGAGGTGTAGACAGGGATAAACTGTAATGATACAAACACACGATTTTTTGAGCGAAGCTGGTGGGAACAAGGTGAACATGGCCTTACAAGAGACAGGGGGTTTAGACAAAGACATTGATTCGTTTTAAGAAGTTATACACAAGGACCATGTATTCTAGGTCAAGCTTACCCAACACATCTCTGAGGTCTTCCTTTTCTGGTTTCCCTCTGGCCCGGAGGGATGCACATAAATCGGACCTGGCAACATCGTATTTAGGATGTCTTGGCAACCTGCACCGCAGTCGCATCGATTGCTGTCGGCGAGCCCTATTCGATAGGAGTGTGCGTTTAAAGAGTAGTAATTGGACATTAGGCGACACATTACCTTGATAAAGTCTCGACTAATTGCCAATCCCTTGAACCAAGGTTTTTTCGATACATGTGGAAGAATATAATGTAACCATCTACCCAAATCTCCTTCATCCCATTCTCGTTGCCAACTGACCAAAGCGTGATGACGAGCAATTGTGAAAAATTCGTTGAAGGCGATTTTGCGCTCATAAATATCGCCTTCCATAGCGCCCACCGGAATCGAGCAATGTGAAGGGACCCATACTAAGGTGATAGTGTAAAAGCGATTCGAGAGAGCACTCAATATGGTTCGTATTTCACTCAGGAAATACGGTGAGTGCTGCACCGGCCTCATTGAACGAATAGCCTCTAATTCTGCGATATATACGGAGCAAGGGTTTTGAAATTTATGAGCGGCGCTATGAAGATTGTTAAAGACACCGAAACCAGTGGATTCATTTGATTTTGACCCGTCGGTGAAAAACCTTTTATCACAACTAACATGACCGTAGTTGCTTGCAAAAATTGGTGGTATGCACTCCGATCGGTGTTGATCTGATATTCCATCGATCTCTTGTTTCATGGTCAGATCAAAAACTACAGTAGAACTGGAGAAGTCCAGGAAGCAACCACGATTGGGAACATTCAAAGAAGGACCAATCTCCAGGCTCAGTAGTAGTACACTGTCATAAATTTTGATTGGAAGTTTCGTTCGATTAGCTTCTCAAAATTCTCAATAACCAATGGGTTTAAAACCTTACACCGGATGAGGAACCTGAACGACAATTCCACGAAACGATCTGATAAAGGAAGTACTCCCGCAAGTACCTCTAGACTCGAGTCGAGTTCATACAACCCAACGCGATACGGAGACAACGATACTGGATACGTTGGAGTTTTAACAGGTGCGTTTGCGCGACGGATTGGAAACAAAAACTACCATATTCGATAACCGACTGAATCGTTGTACGATAAAGCTTTATCAGATCTTCCGGGTGGGCTCCCCATCATGTTCCGGTTACAGTCCGCATGAAGTTGATTCGTTGTTGGTATTTCTGATACAGATGTCTAATGTGCTTTCCCCAGGTGCCTTTCGAGTTGAACCAGACCCTAAATATTTATGTGAAAGGCCTTGAGCGATTTTCTTACCCTCAAGGTGAAGCTCTAATTTTGCCGGCTTATGCTTCCTAGAAAAGACAATCAGCTCAGTTTTCTCCGGAGAGAATTCGATACCTAGCCGAATAGCCCAAGTAGATAAATTGTCTAAAGTATCTTGCAATGGTCCTTGCAGATCGTCCGCCGCTGTTCCTGTAAAGGAGACTACAGCGTCATCCGCAAGCTGTCTAAGCGTGCAATTTTCCATGAGACATCCATCGATATCTCTGACTTAAAAGTTGTAAAGAAGGGGGCTTAGGCATAAGCCCTGGGTGAGACCCATGTAACTAATTCTTGAAGTTGTCGAGTTTCCATGAGAAAGCTCATATGTTTCTCAGACAACAAGTTATACAAATAGTTGTTCAATATTGGTGAAAGTCCACACTCGTGGAGTTTGTCTGAAAGGACGTCAACGCAAACTGAGTCAAAAGCCCCCTTAATGTCCAAGAAAACTGAACCCATTTGCGCTTTTTGAGAATAGGACAGTCGTTCGTTCCCTTGCCTCTGCGGAATCCAAATTGAGTATCTGATAGAAAGCCGTTCGATTCAACCCATTTGTCGAGCCGATTAAGAATCATCTTCTCAAACAGCTTCTGTATACACGACAACATCGCGATTGGCCGGTACGAATTGTGATCCGACACAGGTTTCTCCGGTTTCTTTATGGCGATCGCTCTTACCTGTCGCCATTAATCTGGAACGATGTTGCTTTCCAGGAATAGATTGTATAAGTTCAACAATCGCCTCTTCGCGACGTCTGGGAGGTTTTTAAGCAGGTTGAACTTAATACCATCCATTCCAGGTGCAGAATTGTTACAAGAAAGGAGAGCAAGCGAGAACTCGACCATCAAAAACGGACTATCCATTTCGCTTCGACCGCGTGTAACGTCACGCACGAATCCTTGTATAGGAACGGAATCCGGGCACACCTTTTTTGGCGAATGCAATTATCCACCTGGAGGAGCTTTCTCTATCTTCGTTAACCGCCGACGCGTTTCGCATTCTTCTACCGACGGTCCAGAGAGTTGTCATCGACGTTTCTCGTACCCTCGTTTCTTGGCATTTACGAGGCTCTTGAATTTTCGTTCAAGAGAGATATACCGATCATAATTATCCCGCGAACTCCGCTTCCGATAATCCTTGAACGCGTCGGATTTTTCACGATATACTCTAGTACACTCGGCATCCCACCAGAGAAGTGATGGAGGACGTCGACGCGCTTGCGATCCCGGTTTAGGTCTACGCTGCGCATGTAGCGCGCTGTTATGAATCAATCGGTATTCTTCCAACGGAGGAAGTACCTCGACTAATTGTTCACCATCGATGATCGCTTCAGCATATTTCCCCCAGTCAATGTGCTTTGTAAGGTCGTATGCATTGCAAATCTGATGAGTCTGACGCGATCCATTGACGATCCACTGACTTTTTTGCTGTTGTAAACTTTCTGGGCGAAAAACTGGAACAGCTAGGGTTTTAGATGTTCCTGGAAGTGATAGAAATTCGCCAGCCACAAACTTGAACCCCAATGATGAAATTTTCGGGGGTTTTCCACCACTTACTGATTTTCCAGGGGAAGATAGGACTCCTTGTTGATTGACTGGGACTTTTAGAGTAGTTTTATGTGTTTGAGGTTTAGTTCTCATTCTCTTCCTCTTTGTACCTATTTCAATCACAGTGTAATCCTCACCGTCCCCAGAGTCAGAACCTTGATCATCGAGGGGCAGGGAAGAGTAGAGATTGTCGTTAACAATAGGTTGGGTTGATGGTACAGCTGGCGCGGCGATTTTTTTCAGCATTTCTGCATAAGATCGCCGTGATCGCTGTTGAATGGATCGCAGCTGATGTTTTCCCTGCTCTATGAACCGAGGGCAGGTGGACAGATCATGTGGAACTTCACCGCAGCAGGTACATTTCTGCTCCGTGCTGCAGGGACCCTCTTGATGTTGTTCACCGCACTTACTGCAGCGCGGTTTGTTGCAGCAGTAAGTTTCGGTGTGTCCAATCTGCTGGCATTTGGTGCAGTGCATTACACTCGGTACATAGAGTCGCGCAAGTAATCGAAGTTTCCCGATCACGAGATAGTCCGGCAAGGCCGATCCGGAGAAGGTTACCCGATACGAATCTGGAGCTTTTTTAGTGCCATCAGATGACTCGCGGTTCATTTGTCTTACATTAATCACTTGAACAGCTGGGACGGCCCTATTCTGGAACCCACCAGCGCCAAGAGACTTGATATCAGCACAGGACAGATACGGCTCGGTAACCACTCCGGTTACTTTGTTACCGAATAAGCCAACAATAAGCCCACTGACGCGTCTTAGTTTTTTTTAATACTAAAATCACCGGATGTGAGACTATGCATGAAGTACTCAAAGGCGGAACACACAGGTAAATTGCCGACTATCTATGTATTCCGTCTTCAGAGTGTAAACGACTAACGCTACCGCAGCCCTGATCCAGCGGGCGAACTTGAGACGTCAGAGAGATATCCGGGGCGAGGAAAAAGAGGAGAAGGACAGGAAATCGAAAAAGCGGAAGAGAACGGAGCTTTTTGGGTTCGACCGTTCAAGAAGAAGGACGTTTTTTTGAAGAAGGAGTGAGGAAAGTTTCCCCAGGAATCGCGGCTCCTAGTGCAACCCAAAAAAGAAGCCTGACGGCAAGTGTCCTCAGCGAAGAAACGTTGGTGTTCCCGGTAATTGCGAGTTAGCTTTGTGCTGCGAAGACGCCGTGCTCATTCACGTGGTTTTCAGCCTGTGCCTACGGTACAGAGTGCCCTAGGGAACCGACGACAAGTGCGATCACTCCAACGGGAGGAGAACCAGCCCACAAACCGTGGCCTCTTGCTTCCGCGGCTCTATGCCATCGTCCTTTCGGTTGGCGCTGCGAAAACCACAATCTGTTCCTTGCGGGGTAAACGCCAATCCCCTTTGCCGGCGGTGACACGTGCTCACCCACACGAAAACCTCCAAGCAACCCGTTTCGACCCCAGGAACCTAGTACTCTCCAAGGTCCCATTTTTCTCGGTTGGGGCGGTGAGAACCGGCGCAGTGACAATCCTTGGTCATTCTCTCGGCTAGAGAGAGCAAAACCCAAGGTGAGCTAGTGTGGGACGTTTGGACGTCCGCTCCACGGGCGTAAGGACGCTACAGGACTTTCTTACAACTTCGACTTCTCGACTCGGAATACGTGGTATTCCCTCAAAAAGAGCTTGCAGGTAGCAATCTTATTTGCCTGTTCCCGATCACTAACTGTGATCCGCAACTTATTACGGCTCGGTGCATTCACCTCTTCTATGCCCCGAAACGACTTTGCCAGGTCTTTTGCGATTTGCAGTTTGTTCAGCGGTTTGCCTTTGGGCCGGAAGAAAACCAGAAAGGGACCTTTCGATCCGCATGGGTATGCTTTCAGTCGGGGGGTAGCAGAAGTAGAGAGAGAAGGGGTGCTTTCATTTCGTGTCATAGTGGAACTGGTATCCATGAGTTCAGGGAAAACAGTTGTAGGGGTGCCAGTTGAGAGTTTTGAGACAATAGTAGGTTGGATACCGTTTCGCTGCACCACTGAGGATAGCGGAGATGCTGTTTGTTGATTTAGATTGGTCTCCGATGATGTGAAAAGATGTTCGATCAAATTCTCATAGGATGGAGAATCTATGGACTCATTGTCGGAGATCACAAATTGGGTATCTCCCCCGCCTGTGTCATTTTCTTCCATCCGGTCGTGTTATGGGTGAAAACAATATTTCACGGAGGGAAGAAAAGTAGTTAAGAAGCAGTGAAAGAAGAAAGAAGAAAATGATATGAAATTAATAATAACGAAAAAGAAAAAATAAAAAACAAAAAGGATATAAAAGCAAAAGAGTAACAGCGAAAAAGGTAATATGTCGAAAAAAATAACAAGAAAAAAAATATTAATAAAAAAAAATTGCGAAAAAAAAGATTTATTGATAGTTTGAATTTACGATATTAAATTCTAATACTAATAATAATACGAGAAAAAAAAGAAGATTTTTTTCCAAACGAAAAGTGGAAATAATGCAGAAGCGAAAACAACAAAATAAAGTGGCTGTACAACTATTGTCGGATTGCCCCTATGACAGACAGCAGCAGAATAGTTAACCAAAAAATGTGATCGTTTTACCTATTCCTTTGCTACGGCAGGCGGCTATCAGAGTGTATATTGTAGATCCAGTTGAAAACCGAACTGAGCTCTATCGCGACAATCTCATTTTCTCGCATTTCCGAATGTCGCGACTGCATCGCGAGTGGTGCACATGATGGCGCACGGCTATGGCATAGATGCGCACTACTAGCGATGCAGTTGCGACATCCGGAAATGGGAGAAAATGCGATTGTCGCGAGAGCTCAGTTCGGTTTTCAACTGGATCTACAATATAATTAAGAGTGGCGACATGTGCCGCATTTGACAGACCTCCTGCTCGTTTGGAACACGATTTTGTATGGCAATGACAGAATTGACAGAATTTTGTTCCAATTCTGACAGTGTCGCTACTCTTAATTACATACACTCTGGCGGCTATCAACTGCACTGTAGGTACGGCTTCTACTCGGCTTCACCGTTGTAGCGTCAATGCGGTTCGCCTTTGCTCTCTGCTGACTCAATGGGACCGTCGAGCAAAGCGTGGCCAACAGCAAAGGTTGTTGTAGTTGGTTTGTATTAATGTCGAAATCCAACCACGATGTTAAATCTTGTCCTGGATTTGGAGCAGGTTCTATACAGCCGTGTCGAGGACTCGGCCAGGACACGGTACTTCCCGGTCGGGAGGAATACGCGCGTGAAAAAACCCGGTGCAAAACCGTATAACAGCGGAAAAAAGCATTTGGAAAAATCACAGGCAAAACGATCCGGCAGGCTCGAGCGTATGACTGGGAATCGGTTTGCGCTAGTTGTTCTTCATCAAAATCACATAATTTAGCAGCTGTTATTACACGCTTAACGTAAGTTGTATCTGCCTCCTCCAAATGCTGTGTTAATGAGCGAAGCTTTTGACGTTGCATCAGAATATAGCTACGTGATCCAAAATAATTCTCCAAACGTTTGATATCTACTGGAAAAACGGCTGATTCCATATGTTTCTTAAATGCTTTATAATGTAGGTGCGGCGCCGGTGATGAATGAATTTCTTCACCACTCGACATCGTTCACGCTCACATTCATGTACCGGTAGATTAGGGTCGTGCACAAATTACGTTACGTCCCCATCCACCCACATGTCATTTTTTTTATTGCGAGGAAGATTTTTGTTTTTGCCTTTTGCTTATTCTAATAACAGCAAGGCTTTAGCGGAGCCCTGTTTGAATCGTTACGTAATTTGCGATCGGACTCTTAATCGATATCGGACCACTAAGAAACCAGCCGTCACACAATACCCTGCTCAGTTGCTCAGCTTGAGTAGTTCAGTGCGCAAGTTATTAATTTATAGTGCGTTGATAAATTATCAAATTAAATTCGAAGTCCAATGAAAATTAAAAAAAAAACAACCGATTCTTAAAAATAAAATAAAAGGGAAAAGCAGTTCCATTAACGAAAGGTTACTTTGATAGCGCTTTGAGAATAAAACATATCAAAATCTGTGAGTCATCTATACTCACTGACGATGGTGCGCTATAAGAAGCGTTGTTTTTAGAATATGTTTAAGGTAATAATTATTGAATTATTGGAAAATGCGTCTGAGTGATTAAATATGATATGACTACGCGCAGATATTTGTACACGTTTACATTCCGAGCACGATTCCATAGGCAGTGTCAGATTATCTTCTGAATCTGCTCGCATGCCAATAGTGAGCAAATAGCACCTAAAAATAAATCAACGTTTTATCAATCACGGATATGTAAGTATCCGCTGTTTAGCGTAAACCAAGCCAGTTAAATTTCTGGCTTGTTAATGCACTGCTTAAAAATTTATTAACAATCCAGCTCAACAATGGACTCGTCAACTGCCACCGATAGCGAGGGAAGGATGTTGTTCAAATGTGGCGAAAATCCCGCACGGCACGGCGGTGTGTATCAAAATTGTTTGGCTTTGGTGCTGTTTACAAGAAGCTCTCAAAACGAAAACACGAAATTCCGGATCGGGCTGGAAGTAGAATCGTCTGGAAAGTTCGACGACATCAACTACATTCGCCTCAACCCGGACGAAACATGGATGTTCCAGATCAAGCATCACCTATCGAGCAAGGTTGTATCATTTAGAGAATTGTTTCAGTCAAAGAACAAGGAGGATTACGATCTAAGCAAGTATATATTGTCCTGTTTGGAAACTGTTCAAGACAATGAAGGTAAGAATCGGTACTTTCTGTTCACCAACAGTTCACTTGATGAGAAGGAGCTCGAGAACTGGGTAAAAATCGAACAACGTTCTGTTAGTGACATAATGGATTTCACCAAATATGGTGGTAAATACCTAGGCTTTGTAGTTAATGAAGAAAAGATGGCAGGACTTGTTTCAGAACTAAATGCTAAATTGAAGGACCTTGCTGACGGGCTCGTTGGGTTGTTCGATCCATCATGCACCACAATACCAAAAGTATTCGAAAGCTTTAAGGCTCCTCTAGATATCATTCTACAGCAAACAGGTAATTTACTGTCCTTCAAGGATTGTAACACAATAAGTGAGGATCATAAACCTCTTTTACAATTCATTGAGAAACAGTTTGAGGCGAATGGAAAAAGTATAAAAACAGAGAAGGATGTAACAAGCTTTAAAAAAAATGATATAGGAAAACTGCTTAAAGGGGATCCAAGAACAGCGATTCCAAAATTGATAGACGAAGCAGATATAAGATTGTTTTTCGAGAAGTTCACTTTTTGTTTCAATCAACCGAACGATATGATGGTTGTTTTCAACGATGATATCGAAAGGATGATGAAGAAGTGGAAAATGCCGGATCAGCTTGGCAGATTGAGTGAAACCGAAATGAAGTGTCCTGAGATAAAGATAAAAAAAGAGTTCGATGATTGGCACTTGGAAATATGTAACTTGTGTGCTGATAAGACTAAGAAAAAGGAAGTGCACTATCTCACGTGGAAAAGGGGATTCAACGTATACAAAGCATTGGAGAATGATTTTTCGAGCGACACTGACAAATTTTACCAGTCGTATGTGAGAAGAGAAATGTATGTCTATTTTCCTTGTTCTTATCGTATGAAGCTTCGTGAACAGAATGTAACAGAGGAGTTCTTTTTGAACGAACTTTCAACTAAAACAATGAATATGTTTGGAAATGTAAATTGTCTGTTTGTTGCAGCAGAATCTGGTATGGGTAAAACCTATTTCATACGCCACACTGCACACTATGTTCAGAACCATTCGGATTTTCTAGTTTACTCATTTTATCTAAGCGAATTGGCTAAACACCTCAAAACGGAAACTATCGCTGATTTGAAAGGCATACTTTCTGAGTACCATATGAAGAAACTCGAAAAAGCTTTTAATGATGGAAGTTCGGTGAGCTTATTTTTCGATGGCTTTGATGAGTTAGACTGTTCACTTTATCAAAAGGTTATAAACATGTTTAAAAAACTATTGGAATCGAAGAATGTTTACATTATTGTTAGTTCTAGACTGGACACCATTCAAATGCTGTGTCAAGTATTTACAAATAATTTAATTGGATTAACCCCATTGAATCATGATGGCCAAATTGACTGTTTAGTAAAGATTTGGTCAAAGGATGGAATAAGTGAAGAGGATCAAAGAAAACTTATGCCGCTTTCTGAGAAATTATTGGAACAGTTTGAGTCTGGGATAAAAGCATTTTATTACTATACTATTGAAAAACCAGGAATTCCAAGGCATAGAAATCCTAAAAAAGCTGCTGGCAGTCCTAGATTTGCTTTAACTAGCATTCCACTCAACATTCGTATGTTGGCCATGGTATATGCAGATGTTATGAGTGAATATTTGAAAACAAAAGAGCCAAATCTGACTCAAGTTTTAGCATTGAAAGGTCAATTAACGATTACCATGCTGTATGAAAATTTCATAAGCACATCTTTCATGTTATCAATGGATAAAAAAAGACAAATTAATGTTTACTCCGACATAATTCCGATTGAAGACTGGTGGCGGCCTCTGTATGATATTTACGTTGAAAACCACCAAAACCTTTCGCTTTTGAAACTGGGACTAAAAAAGGATGATGACCTAAAGAGCAATCCGCAATACAAGGAGTTTATTGAAAGAATAAAAAATGGGAAGGAAAAATCAATTCTTATCAACTATTCGTTTGGCGCAATTGACTTCATACACATCTCATATGCTGAACACTTTGTCGCCAAGTATTTTATAAATAGATACAACCGCGAAGCGCATAGTTTTGTGAACAAACACACAAATGTTAAATTCTATTTTGTGTCTATCATTGAGCATAATTTTAACAATGTGTCTTATGAGTTACCGGATGCACTGAAAATTTACGGAAAAGAATTGATTGTATGGGCGTGCGAAGCTAATTGCGTGAACATTGTTAAACATATACTCGCTTCTCCTGAAGTGTTTCGTATCCAAAATATGCGGAATAAAATATACGGGATATCGATGTATACTGCAGTTAAAAAGAACAGCACTGAAGTAGTGGAATATTTAGTCGATGAAGACAAATTTACTAACAACAAAAATAGGTTTACTTACGAGGGTATTGAATACCGTGTCAAGAGATCCGGCGGTGTTTGGAAAATCAAGAAAGCGACAGGGTACTATTGAAGACACGACCGCAAATTGACCGCGCGGCTGTTGTAATGTTTCCAAAAGCGCATTTGCACAAGATTCTCCGCGGCGTTCCACATTCGAAAGGAACAACCGTGCCCTAGGAAACGCCGCAATGTTATCTCCCCATAAGAATCGAGTATACGGGCAGCAAAAAACGCGATGCGTCGTTTCCTTTGGGGAGCGCCGCCTGTACTTTTGGGCAAATGCGTTAATATCGTTCGTTAGTTAGTTAGTTCGAAATTCAATTATTTTGTGCATGTTCTGTTCATTGCGAATGGATATAGCCGAAATTTAGGCAATTTACTGTAAAAGTAAAATTTGAACACTACCTGTCGAAATTGGATTTGCAATAGTTAAATACATTGAAACAATTGTTCACAATAGTTGTATGAAATCTTAGAGAGTTAACACTAGAAGTACCGAGCCAAGATTTTTAACGTAAAGTACCAAGGTCGCAAACAATGTGGAACGGCAACTTTCGGCACCTAGATCTCAGCCGTTTTTCAACCAAATCTCTTGATTTTTGCACAGGACAATCTTTGGGATGTCAAAAATCGGCTGCTGAAGACAGATTACATTTCTAACTAACGGGCACTGAGAACCAGCCGGATAGATCCGTTCCACGTTTTATAAATTCGATAACTTCAATCCAGGATCCTTCCAAAACAAAACCCAACGCGTTTCTAAAAGTATGACAATTTTAGATGTTCAATGCAAATATCGTGAAGAAGAGAAGCGGTGGTTTGAATATTGACAATTTCCACGTAATATACGCGATATACGTTATTCTTCTTATTCTTTTTTATGTAGCAGAACAGAACAATGTTTGAGTTGTGCTGTTGCTGTTGAGTTGTGAAGAAATTCACGACGATATTACATAAATTCGTTGCTGCAATATTTGACATTTACAAAGCTAAGGTGTCTATCCCGGGCAACGCAGGATTCGATCTGCTAGTTAAGTAGGATAAATGAAAAGTATGAATAGCTTACACATGATTTTGTTTTTACACGAAAACTAGCATCTAACGAAATTTAACGGAAATCCGCGGAATTTCGAAACAAATTTAAACTTAAACCATTCTTTATATTATCAAAATGTTTGGCTGCGCCGCTGAACAAAATCGTTAAGTTGTTTTCAAAACTTTAGGTTATACAATTTTTCTATTAACGCTTACTACATAACCCCATTTTAAGTAAACAAATACGTATTCTATAAAACGTCTTCAGTGCTTCCAAGTTTCAAATTTACATTTTGTGATATTTTTTACTATTTGTACAATATTAATGCGGAATCGATCGTGTTGCTGCTGGTCATGGGACGGCAGCTAGTCCGGGAGAACGCGAAGTGATAAAAATCTACCTCGCGTAGCAGAAATTTGTTTAACCAGTGTACAATCGATCTTGTAGATGCTGATCACGCCAGCTAGTGTGGGAGAACGCGAAGGGATAAAACTAATGTCTTTATCGAAGAGCACAGAATTATTTTGTGCGGAATCGATCGTATTGTAAAAGCTTATTAAACGAAGCACATTGAATTGTGTTGGACTGATTTGAAACACAGTTTTCGTCTTCTTGTTTTCAAAATAACTTTGTTTACAATAAATATTCAGTCGCTTACCTAGGGGCTTCACATTACCCTACTAACCAACGATTCCTTTCCCGTAGCGCTCACGGAGATGCAGAGCATTGCTCGGTCTTTTATAACAGCGGTTCTCAACCTGGGGTACATGTACCCCTGGGGGTACTTTCGCCGGGCCCAGGACCTCGGTCGAAATGCTTAATGGCGGATGAATTACAATTTTAATCCAAACTTATTGATAAATTTTTGTATTTTTTTTATTTCTAAACTTTGTCTTGTATATAATTGGGTGAAAGATGTATTTTGGACAACCCTTACGGGGGCTCTTATTTTTGAACCACCAAGAGGAATTTGCACTCAGTGGTTCAAAAAACAAAAAGGGGCCCTCATTAGCCGTGCGGTAAGACGCGCGGCTACAAAGCAAGACCATGCTGAGGGTGGCTGGGTTCGGTTCCCGGTGCCGGTCTATGCAATTTTCGGTTTGGAAATTGTCTCGACTTCCCTGGGCATCAAAAGTATCATCGTGTTAGCCTCATGATATACGAATGCAAAAATGGTAACCTGGCTTAGAAACCTTGCAGTTAATAACTGTGAAAATGCTTAATGAACACAAAGCTGCGAGGCAGCTCTGTCCCAGTGTGAGGATGTAATCCCAAGAAGAAGAAGAAGTAGAAGAAGGTCCAAAATATGAGCCGTCGAACTGGTGGTCCAAAATATCTCCCTTATCCTATGCATGGCGATCAGTAAATCATAGCCTATTGAATCCTGTCCTCCACAACCAGTACGATGGATGAAGAGATGTGGGACAAAAGATCAAAAGGGCAAAACCTCGAATGAACAAATTAAAAAAATCTGCTACGCAATCTACCGAGTCAAAACAGAATGTTGAATAATATGTTAAGAATATGATTCTTAACTAAAATCTAGAGTCTACAAATTCGAAAGCCTCTATTTGAAAGACATGAAGACTTTTTCCCGAAAAGCTCAGTTGCTTCGTTCCAAGAGAATTGGAAGCATCCTTCTACGCTTCTCGGAAGCCTCTTTCCAAGCAGCTCGGAAGCCACCTTTCAAGTGACCCGGAAACATCATTTTAAGATGTTCAAAAACTTTCTTCTGAAAGGCCCGGAAGCCAAGCTGTTTTTCTAGAAATTTCTTTTTATTTTTGCTTCTTTTAAAAACCTCGGATCTTTAGGACTTTAGGGACCCGGAAGGGATTTTTGAACTGGCTCGAGAGCCGTATTTTAAAAGGTTCGGAAGCCTAATCTCAAGAGGGTTGGAAGCCTCCTTTGGATAGGCCCGGAAATCTTCTTTTAAGCTTTCTTCTTTAAACTTTCTTTTTGCCTTTCTCGTATACTAAGTATACGTAAAGGCTATAATTTCACTCCAAAACCAAACTTTTGATAGAAGGCTCGGAGACCCATAGTGTTATATACCAATCGACTCAGCTCGACGAATTGAGGTGATGTCTGTTTGTGTGTATGTATGTATGTGTGTGTGTGTGTATGTGTGTATGTGTACAAATTTTGTAGACACACTTTTTGGAACTTAGCATTACCCGATTTACTCGCAACAAGTTGCATTCGACGGGGAATGCGGTCCCATTGTTTGCTATTGAAAATTGGCCTGATCGGACATTGCATTTCGGAATTTTTGAAAAATCATTGTTTTTTCCCAAGGGTCCCCCCTTGGAAAAAAAATTTCAAAATAGAAAAAAATAATTTTTTCAAGAATGGTGTAAATGCATAGTAATTAATGCAAAAACATGCAAAATGATAGAAAATATGCGATCTATCCCCCTAAAGTGCTTTTTTGACCTTTCCTATGTGATTTTTTCAGTACATTTTACGATGCACGAGAAAGGCATCATCACCGCTAGGTGGATTAATCTGGGTTTTTTCTTTTCTCTTTGTTTTAAAAGGCTCGGAAAGCTCTTTTCAAAAGGCTCAGAAGGCCTCTTTCAAGAGGGTCGAACCCCTCCCTGAAAGAGGGTCGGAGTTCTTCTTTCAAGATGCTTGGAACTAAGTCTCAAAAGCCTCAGAAGAACCCTTTCAAGAGGCTCGGAAGCCTCCTTTCAAGAGGCTCGTAAGCCTCCTTTCAAGAGGCTCGGAAGCCTCCTTTCAAGAGGCTCGGAAGCCTCCTTTTAAGAGGCTCGGAAGCCTCCTTTCAAGAGGCTCGGAAGCCTCCTTTCAAGAGGCTCGGAAGCCTCCTTTCAAGAGGCTCAGAAGCCTCCTTTCAAGAGGCTTGGAAGCCTCCTTTCAAGAGGCTCAGGCCTCCTTTCAAGAGGCTCAGAAGCCTCCTTCAAGAGGCCTGGAAGCCTCCTTTCAAGAGGCCTGAAGCCTCCTTTCAAGAGGCTCAGAAGCCTCCTTTCAAGAGACTCGGATGCCTTCTTTCAAGAGGCTCCAGAGCCTCCTTTCAAGATGCCTGGAGGCCTTCTTTCAAGAGGCTCAGAAGCCTCCTTCAAGAGGCCTGGAAGCCTCCTTCAAGAGGCTCAAGCCTTCTTTCAAGAGGCCTGGAAGCCTTCTTTCAAGAGGCTCAGAAGCCTCCTTTCAAGAGGCTCAGAAGCCTCCTTTCAAGAGGCCTCAGCCTCCTTTCAAGAGGCCTCAGAAGCCTCCTTTCAAGAGGCCTGGAAGCCACCTTTCCTCGGAAGCCTCCTATCAAGAGGCCTCAGTAGTCTCCTTTCAAGAGGCCTCAAGCCTCCTTTCAAGAGGCTCAGAAGCCTCCTTTCAAGAGGCTCAGAAGCCTCCTTTCAAGAGGCTCCAGGCCTCCTTTCAAGAGGCTCAGAAGCCTCCTTTCAAGAGGCTCGGAAGCCTCCTTTCAAGAGGCTCAGAAGCCTCCTTTCAAGAGGCTCAGAAGCCTCCTTTCAAGAGGCTCAGAAGCCTCCTTTCAAGAGACTCGGATGCCTTCTTTCAAGAGGCCTGGAAGCCTCCTTTCAAGATGCCTCAGGCCTTCTTTCAAGAGGCTGGAAGCCTCCTTTCAAGAGGCTCGGAAGCCTCCTTTCAAGAGGCCTGGAAGCCTTCTTTCAAGAGGCCTGGAAGCCTTCTTTCAAGAGGCTCAGGCCTCCTTTCAAGAGGCCTGGAAGCCTCCTTCAAGAGGCCTCAGGCCTCCTTTCAAGAGGCCTCAAGCCTTCTTTCAAGAGGCCTGGAAGCCACCTTTCCTCAAGCCTCCTATCAAGAGGCTCAGTAGTCTCCTTTCAAGAGGCCTGGAAGCCTCCTTTCAAGAGGCTCAGAAGCCTCCTTTCAAGAGGCTCAAGCCTCCTTTCAAGAGGCTCAAGCCTCCTTTCAAGAGGCTCAGCCTCCTTTCAAGAGGCTCAGGCCTCCTTTCAAGAGGCTCAGAAGCCTCCTTTCAAGAGCTCAGGAAGCCTCCTTTCAAGAGGCTCAGGCCTCCTTTCAAGAGGCCTCAGAAGCCTCCTTTCAAGAGGCTCGGAAGCCTCCTTTCAAGAGGCTCGGAAGCCTCCTTTCAAGAGGCTCGGAAGCCTCCTTTCAAGAGGCTCGGAAGCCTCCTTTCAAGAGGCTCGGAAGCCTCCATTCAAGAGGCTCGGAATCCTCCATTCAAGAGGCTCGGAAGCCTCCATTCAAGAGGCTCGGTAGCCACTTTTCAAGAGGCTCGAAAGCCTATTTTCAATGTGCTCGAAAGCCTATTTTCAATATGCTCGGTAGCCACTTTTCAAGAGGCTCGAAAGCCTATTTTCAATATACTCGGAAACCTTCAATAGTCAAAACATTTCCTACAGTCAGTCCCTTGATGTAAGAACTGAATTTTTATTGAGAAGTTAAAAATAATGAAAGTTTCAGAAAAGTTTATGGAGAGCCATATATTCTGTTAGATTTCAGGTCCATTTTTGATATACTTTAAGAGCTACGATTATTTTCATTGACAGAAAAAAAAATCAAAAAATCATCAAAATCAAAAATCATAAAATCATAATCAATCAATGCAAAAGTTCGTAGGGTACCTCTCAAGAAAAAGGTTGAGAACCGCTGTTTTATAAAAATGAGTGTTAAACTAATTTTCCTCTCCTAATCCTAAGCTGACTGTAAGGACGTGACCAGCATTGTTATTGGTCATGATTTGGAAACTCCGAAGCAAGTATACAATAAGAATAACTTTTTTGTATCCCAAGAATATTATTTAATTGGTGAGCTGTGCATATTTGCTGTTTCTCGGACAAGCATGATTAGCAATTACGATGTGTACAGTTAATCAAGCTAAGCTCTTCTTTGACTATTTCCACAATATGTAAGGAACATTGAAGATTTGTGGGCATTTTTAGATCTTCGCATGGAATTTGCAAAAAAAAAATCCAGAACGGTTTGAAAGATCATTAAAATTGCTGAAAGTTCTTTACTTATGATTGCTTTTAGCTCATACTGACCATAACAGCTGTTCTCATATGCCAAGGACACACAGACAATAGCTCAGTTCGTCGAGCTGATTGTATATAAGACTATGGGTCTGTGAAATTCAATCTGAAGTACATATCTTTGTGCATTTTAGAAAGGTGCACCGGATTCTTCTAGTGAGCAAATGCATGCTACATATATGTAGACGAATAATAAGAAGGAATAAGTTTTGGCTGTTACGCCCTTTTAAAATATCAATTCTTTATCTGTGTATGCGTCTGGCAGATGTGGATACATAATTGAGTATCCCACTAAATAAAACATTAATTTAAGCATTAATTTTCTGATTTTGAATTAGCTCAATACTATAAAACCACGCTGACAAAACAATATGAAGTATGCTTCAGCATAATAACATTATTCTTAAGTGAACTAAGGTTTCAAACGAAATTTGAATCCGTATATGAAAAATCCCACAATTTCTATATTTTTTGATACTTTCTGATATGCAAGCGGCATAAATGCTGGGTTATTGCCTTACCGCCACTGGTATATGCGGCGAGAATGCGGTGATTTATAACAGACTGCCTCTTTTGTTATTATAACTCTATTGGTCGTAAAACAGTTATTTGACTTCGAAAAAGTGAAATCCGAATTGCGTACATAATGTAAAATCAATTTAATCAAAATTCCGCGAAAAAAAAATTGAAATTTCGTTTCGTTTCGAAAAATTTCGAATCAAATAAACCTTGATTTCGTTTCGTTTTGTTTCGTTAGGAAAAAATGTGTTATCGCATACCCTCATTCAGGATGAGTGCAAAATTGAGAAAATGTTATAATCGTGTAAAAACAGAATCCAGTATAGTTGTTGTATCATTTTATGAGCGGAACCAATCTTTGTAAAGGATGTCATCGTAACCTTACGTTTAGTAACATTATGCGAATGAAGCCAAGTGTAATGTGGTAATATTGCATGTCTATGCAGGCATTTGCACATAAATAATCAGTCTGGGATAAATTTGAAGGATTCTTGTTGTAATTCCACCAAAAACTCAGTGGATTTCCATTGTTTTTTTCTTTGAACGGTCCAAAACTCTCTGAAAAACTGAAAACATTGGCAATTTTGAAAAAAGGCCAAATTCAAAAAGCTTTTACAACAATTCTAGGAAATCCTAAGATAATTTTAAAAAATCCTTCAGGAATACAGTGTTGACCCAAATTTGTCACTCCCCGATTTTGTCTACCCCCGATTTTATCTACCCCCGATTTTATCACGTTTTCGACCCGATTTTATCACGTCCCGATTTTGTCACGTTTTCGACCCGATTTTGTCACCCCAAAAAAAATTGTCATTCTTTTTATTTTCGTAAATAATACCACAAACAACATTGATTTTCATGAAATAACTTTCATCGCCTGTAGTTTATTACGAACGACTTCTGAGTACCTGGGAAATATTCTGTAAGCAATTTCGACAAGAAATAACGGGTACCGTTCATGATTTGGCCTTTCCAAGGCATAAAATTATTCATATTTGTGGAATGAATTTAAAAAAAATGATATTTTTTTCCCATTTTGTCACATACCCTGTTTTATCACCCCAAAATTCACCGGGATATTACTGTATCAACATCCTGCATGTAACTCTGAGTAAATTCTAAGGGCCGATATGATCTGGGGGTGTTCCTTTGAAATTATGGAAAATTTATTCTATTGAGACAGGACGGACTTTCAGTGAAGATCCTAAAGAGTTTTCAGTTGATTTTTTGGAAGGATTCCCATTGAAGAAGCTGGATGATTTTCCAATTATGCTTCTGATATTATTTATTTATTCAGACTAAGGCCGAAGTGGCCTGTGCGGTATATAAGAGTCTTCTCCATTCGGCTCGGTCCATGGCTACACGTCGCAAACCACGCAGTCTACGGAGGGTCCGCAAGTCATCTTCCACCTGATCGATCCACCTTGCCCGCTGCGTACCTCGCCTTCTTGTGCCCGTCGGATCGTTGTCGAGAACCATTTTCACCAGGTTATTGTCCGACATTCTGGCTACGTGCCCGGCCCATCGCAGTCGTCCGATTTTCGCGGTGTGAACGATGTATGGTTCTCCCAATAGCTGATGCAACTCGTGGTTCATTCGCCTCCTCCACGTACCGTCCGCCATCTGCACCCCACCATAGATGGTACGCAGCACTTTCCTTTCGAAAATTCCCAGTGCGCGTTGGTCCTCCACGAGCATCGTCCAGGTCTCGTGTCCGTAGAGGACTACCGGTCTAATTAGCGTTTTGTAGATTGTCAGTTTGGTACGGCGGCGAACTCTATTCGATCGGAGCGTCTTGCGGAGTCCAAAGTACGTACGATTTCCGGCCACTATGCGTCTCCGAATTTCTCTGCTGGTGTCATTTTCGGCAGTCACCAGTGAGCCCAAGTACACAAATTCTTCTACCACCTCGATTTCGTCACCACCGATGCAAACTCGCGGTGGGTGGCTCACATTGTCTTCTCTTGAACCTCTTCCTATCATGTACTTCGACGTGTTGATGACTAGTCCGATCCGCTTAGCTTCCCTCTTCAGTCTGATATAGGCTTTCTCCATCTTCTCAAAGTTACGTGCCATAATATCTATGTCGTCGGCGAAGCCAAATAGCTGGACGGACTTATTGCCTTAGTTATGCTTCTGAAAGCTAGTAGAATTCCTGGGAGATATTGCTGAAGTAATTACCGCAGGACATCGTTGATAAATACCTAAAGGAATTGAAGGTAAATATATGAATTACTGCAGAAATTACAAAATTAGTTCCAGGAGGATTTCCATGAGAAGTTTCTTCAAGAATTCTAGTAGGAATGTTTGGAGAAAATTCAAGAATAATCCCTAGAGTAGTTCCAGGAGAAACTCTCAGAGAAATTTGAAAAAGAACAGCTGGAGGATAAATTTCAGGAGGAACTTTCGAAGGAATTCCAGAGAGAACTTATATGTTAGTTCGTGGAGGATTTCAAGAGGAATTTATGTAGGAAATCCAGGAATTATTAGAGGAATTCCGGAAGAAACATCTGCAGGAATTCCCGGCGATACATCCTTAAGTATTCCCGGAGGACCTTCTGAAAGGATTCTAACAGAAACGTCTAAAAGAATTCCAAGAGGAACTTCAGGAAAAACTCCTGGGTGAATTCCAGGACGAATTTCTCATCCAGGAATTCGCCCTGAATTCCTCCAGGAATTCATTCAGAAATATTCAGGAATTCATTCTTCATTCCCCGGGAATTCATTCTATGTTCTCTCGAGAATTCACTTTGAATTCTCACAGGAATTCATACTGAATATCCCCAGGAATTCGTTCTGAATTTCCCCAGGAAAATTCATTCTAAATTCTCAAAAAAAAATCTTTCTGAATTCCTACAGGAATTATTTCTGAATTCCAACAGGCGTAAGTTATTCCAAAAATTCCTGGAGTAACTCAAAAATAAGTTTCTGGAGAGACTCAAAGATGAACTTTTGAAGAAACTTCATGATGAGCTCCACGAGGAATTACTGGATGAAATCCGGGATGAATTGCTGGAGGAACTCCTAAAAGGTTTTTTGAGAAGAATTCCTATAAAAGAACTTCAGAAATTCCTGAAAAAGCTGCTGAAAATCAAAGGAGAAATATTTGGAAGAACTTCAGAAAAAAAGCTCTGAGTAACTCTAGGAGTAATTTCTAGAAGAACTCCAAGAAGAATTTTCGGAAGGATTCTCGTAAGGATTCCAAAAAGATATCCTGGATAAACGTCAGGTACAGTTCCTGGAGGAACTTCAAGAAAAATTCCCGAAGAAAAGCGAAGAAGAATTTCCGAAAAGACGCTTTGGAGAAATCCGTGGAAAAATTCCTGAAGGATCTTCAGGAAGGACTCTAGCAGGAATTCCCGGAGGAACTCCAGAAGTAATTTCTGGAGGAACTCTAAGAATAATGTTTGAAGAAACTCCAGGAAGGATTCCTGAAAGAGTTCCAAAAAGATATCCTGGATGAACCAGGACGTTAGGCAAGGAGATTCATGCCTCGATTGTGTGCTGTTCAATAGATGGTAACTATTGCCTCCCATTCACATTTCGTCGCTTCATACTAAAGCGAGAGGCTTTCAATATGTTGATTTTCAATTTATAGCTTTTGTTTATCGATTATCCCTCGTTCTTTGAGTAGGACAGATAATAAGTAGGATAATATCGTCGGTATCTCGTCATTACTTGTCATTACTTACCAGTTCAGATTGCAGTTTTCAGCCTGGCCTGGTGCACTTGCGCCGCGAACCAACTTCCTTTCCCCCAATAACCATAATCTTATCAACAGCACAAATCATCCAATTTCTAATCCCGTTTTCTCGGTATAAGAAAATTATTTATTTTTCTTGCTCATTTTTCACAAACTGAATTTTTAGGAACACAGATAAAATTAACTATTAATGAAACATAAAGTTAATTTCCATTTGGCGTAAAATATTTGATGGTTTCAATTTGAACAGCTTTCATACAAGCAGTGCGGAACGACTTGCAAGCAACATATTGCGACTTGTAATTGTTGCAAAAAAACGTGAAACGGAATATTCCGGATGGTTCTCAGCGGCCAATGTACGGATTTACAATCTTTAGTCACTAACGAAATCCTACAGATTGTAACTGTGAAGAATCATGACAATTGGACTGAAAACACCTGAGATATGTCGGGGCAAAGTTGCCGTTCCACGCTTTTTGCAGGGGTCGGTACTTGCAGTGTTAACTGATCAATTTATAACAAAATCTCCAGAATCCGTTAAAAAAAACTCTATTGGCTCTTACTTCCTGACCTCTTTTCGTGACGGTCCCAAATTTGAAATTTTGGAATGACCCCCCTATATTACCGAAATACGTAATTCTACGTCAAAAAACATACTAAAATAAATTAAAATTGACTTCCAAGTAAACATAAATTCTAGATTGCTTTGGAAATAGGTTGTACAGTGAGTCCAAAAAGTATTCGTCTGTGTGTTTTCTAGAAAATGTCAAAGATAGAATCTAGTAAGCTCAAAAAAATAAAACTATCGATTACATTGTGTAGTAGATTAATCAATTCATCTTTATTGTTAAAAATCAAACAGAAAAATAAAACAACAACAAAAACAAAGGTAACAAAACATAACAATTCATTAAATACGGGCTCAAAAAGAAAAGTATTCGTCTAGTGAGGTTTAGCGCGCTTTTAAAACGAAAACAGGAGTTATAGAACGGAATTCAATATTTCGTTGGATTCCCTGTGTATCTATGACGGGCTGTAGTTCTTGTGGCATGGAACTGACCAAATTAGCCGTAATGGGGGACGGAATATTCTTCCATTTTTCTTTCAACACTAATTTCAATTCGTTGTTGTTGGAAATATGACTTTCACGAATTTCACAAAAAGTTTGTCGTCCAGAACCTTCCAATGGAGTTAAGTTGGATTCATATCTGGGATCTGAGGAGGCGTTTTGAGTTGATTGGGGTATTATAGAGTAGCTACAGCTTAGTACTTTGGGCTGTGTGCTTGAGGTAATTATCACCATGCAAGATGTTTGTTCCCTGTAAGCCCAATTTCTCAGCACCGGCGTTCAAATTTTCATTCAAAATACGGATGAACATTTTGTGATACATAATTCCTTCAATAATGTGAAATTTTCCCGCACCGGTTGCGCTCAAGCACCTCAGAGACCATGACGGAGCCCCCACCATGCTTTACTACTCAAAAGAGATTCTGCGGCGGTATCTCAATATTCATTTTCCGCCATACCATTCATCGGTCATTTGATCCAAATATGCTGTACTTGCTTTCGTCAGATAACATGACTTGATTCCGAAAGTCATCCTTCTTCCAGCGATACTTTTAGCTGAAATCGAGCTGTTTTTGATAATTTTATGGCTCACTTGAATTTTCTTCCGTGATACTCGCCCATTGTACCCATACTTTTCATAGGCATTTCTGTTCGTATTTGTTCATATCTGAGCACTTCCAACTCACTTGCCTATATGGGTAAACTTGTTTTTAAGGATTTTTTTTTATTTTCCGCACAATAAATCGCTCATCGTTATCAGTTAACCATCGCTGACGATCACTCTGTTATTTGTTTTGATAGATTTTTGTGGCGCTGATGCGATCAATTACCAGTTAAATGGTTGAATTCTTGCTACCCTTGGTCTACCCACATTTCTTGCAAAGTCATGAGTCAACTTGCACTAATTATGCAGGCATAGAATAAGTTTTTTTTTCGTTTGGACCCATCTTTTTACTTTTCCCACCCATGGTGCTTCTATTTTCCGCGCCAAGTTCAAACAAAACAAAAACATTATTTGATCTGTCATTGAATATTGACAAAAATGTTGCTAGACATCACTAAAGTGTGGTAGTGTAACTATTGCGAGAAAAGAGAAAAATTCTAATTTTGCGGAGCAAAGAAGAAGAAGCAGACTGAGTGTCGGAAACTTCAAAATGGCATGCACTGTACAAAAAGTGATGATATTTCTTTATATTAAGAATATTCGAGAGATCTAAAATGTTTCTAAATCACATAAATAATGACAAAATGCCTTCAAAGTATCATGAAAATTGTTTAAAAAATATAGCGACATGTAACACTCGTTTAAAGTTACATATTCCCGTTGATTTTAATAATCAACATTCACACCGGAGAAAGAAACCAAAAATTTTTACCGTGCAACAAGTGATTTGACGTTTGCGGAACAGCTTTCCGACAGTCGACCGTCGGACCCCGGTTCGAATTTTTCAATCTTCTCGCAATACATGCGAATAAAACTATTATATTCGTGTTTCACTCGATTAGTTTCTGAATAGACGAATACTTTTTGAGCGAGCGGAATTGACGATATTTAGATATTCTCTACATAACAGAAAAAGTAATTGAAATTTCTATTTGTTTTTGAATAATAATCATGTGTTGATAAGTTTTCTACCAAATTTAGAAGAAAGTTTTTTGACCTCACTTCTATCACGCCTAAGTTTTACATTTTACTAAAGAATATGCAGCTAGACGAATACTTTGTGGACCCACTGTATGTGCAAAAGAGACAATAGCTTTGTCTAGCGTGCTGAAGTGAAAATGAAGCATTTCGCCAAGAAATTAAGATTAGGAGATCCATTCTAAATTTTGGATAAAGAAGTTTGTCTTCTTTTTGCTGTTCCGTGGCTCTATCGCAAACAAATAAGCGTTAAAGCTATGGCATTTGTTTGAAAAATCAACTGCCTGAATACATTCCGCAGCCCTATATCATATTTAATCAGGTTTATTAAGCATAAACCTTCTCGAACAGATGCACATGCCGGAAAGTATTGTAACGAATTTCCAACAAAACACCCGCGTAACCAAGCGAAACCGAGGAAATTATTCGGACTAACAAACCGCCGCGCGTATTGGTTGAGAGTTTTCACGGATATTCGGACAATTAAATGAAACGGTATCACCGGACAAACTTGATTTCACGTCTTCCTCTATTTCTTTCTTAATCCTGACTGACTGTCATTTTGACATTTTTGCATTCCTCCCTTCATTCCATAAACTTAGAATCGAAAGGGCGCATTCGTAACAGTATTTTAGAATTGCTAACGCTTTATATGAACTTTAAGATACTTAATCGTAATAAATTTGATCTTGTTCCAGTAATCGTTTCTTTGTTATCAAGTTTCTGTATTTATAACTCAATGATGCAATTGAATCATTTGTTTGAGAAACTGCATATACCGTGCGGGACCGAAATCCGTACAGCACCGAAATCCGTCCACATCATGAGATATCAATGAATTAAAGGGTGTTGAAGGTATTTAATGTAGAAATAATTTATCTTATCCTGTTCAGATACTTGGCAGTAAGCTTCTAGGGCAAAGAAATGGAAAGAAGGCTTT
This sequence comes from Armigeres subalbatus, assembly GCF_024139115.2. Lineage (NCBI taxonomy): Eukaryota > Metazoa > Arthropoda > Insecta > Diptera > Culicidae > Armigeres > Armigeres subalbatus. Next base: position 225,262,937 of record NC_085139.1, read on the forward strand.
GAAATTAAAACAGCAAAAATCAAAAACAAATTGCCACCCACCAAACGCGGAGTTTTTGCCGCCATTTTGTTTTCGGGTAGAGCATAATTGCACCAAAAGTAACTGTGTTTTAATTGCTAATTGCGAATCATTAGATAAGATAAGCGGAATACAAATCGAAGGGATCGCTTCTCAAGGTGCGTATCGAACTATTTACAGTGGTAGACTGCTTCAATTTAAATATTTAGTTAAGTAATAGCTGTACGGATTTTGATCCTATGATTCGAAATCCGTCCACGGTGGACGGATTTCGAGTCAGGAGTAGCAGATTTTATCCATTATCATGTTTTTCGTAGTTTTTAATGAGTAAATGTGAAACACTTCAAAACTAGAAGCCTTCATGCTCCTGTGTCAGTGACCAACGTTTTATTCACATTCGATTCCTTTTTTCTATTGACTTTTTCATATACTAAGGTGCTTAAGTGTACGTAGAAACCAGTCTGTCTATTCCTGGATGTTTCGCAAAATAACGATTACGAATTTACAGATAGAAAAGTATATGAAGTGTTCAGTAGAATGTATAAAATATAGTAAAGCATTTACTAGTCATACCAATATATTGATATTCACTTTTTATTTTAATACTTGTATAATGAAAATAAAAATGAATGAAAGCGCAAAAAAAAGCTTTGAATGTTATCAATGTTGAGAAAATCCCTCCATCAGGTGTCATATTTGAAACAGGCAGACTGCGAAAATAACTTTCAAAAGAACTTCACTCAATATTCAATCATTTTATTTTCAGAGTTATGCGAGAAACTGGCCAAATTAGGAACATGGCCAAAACTGGTACAGTAACCCTATCCAAACAACTGTTTTCAACGTACCCTCCGCAAAAACGCATCATATTTCTTCATATCTGCAAGGTCTGATCAAGGTTGCTAAGGTTCAACAATTTTGACAGATATCTCAGCAGAAAACATGTTTGCTGGGGCTCGGTCGTGCGAATCTCGGTAAAAGTTGAACAAATTGCTGAGACCCCAGTAAAAAAAGAGTGAAGGGCAATACCCTTGCTAATATTGCGATCAAGTACATAGGCTTGAGGCTTGCTCAAACATGTTCAGCGTCAGAATAATTGAGGAGAGGTAAGGCTTTGATAAACTGTAAATTATTTATTCAAACACGCACGCACACACACATTCACATATAAACACATATATGGCCTCCCTTTGTGGAGCTGCCAGGGGCCAGGGTGGCCGACGAGGGAAGAGTAACTGTGGTGGAACTTGCGGGGATTGCACAGTCCCTTAGTGTAGGTAAGCGGCCATTGCTGAGGCTCCCGAGATGTTCAGATCTGTCATGCAGAGATGCCTGGACGAGGGAGTCTTCCCTGAAGCATGGAAAAGGCAGAGCTTGGTCCTATTGCCAAAGACGGGAAAACCACCGGGGGATCCGTCGGCATATAGACCAATATGCCTGCTTGATACGGCGGGGAAGGTGCTCGAGAAGATTATCCTCAACAGGTTGTTGATACGCACGGAGGGTGCGGATGGTCTATCGAGTAACCAGTTTGGCTTCCGAATGGGAAGTCGACCGTAGACGCTATCTTGTCGGTTACCAAATCCGCAGAGATAGCTATCCAGCGTAAGAGGAGAGGAGTTCGCTATTGTGCAGTAGTGACTCTCGACGTGAGGAATGCTTTCAATAGTGCCAGTTGGGCAGCAGATGCGCTCCTGCGTCGGCCTCGCCCGAGTGTCCGGTGTGCGCAGGTTTAGAGGAAACGGCGGAACATGTGTTGTTCGTGTGCCCGTCTTTTCACACAATGCGTGACCACATGCTAGCCACATGTGGTCTGGACACTAAACCGGACAACCTAGTCCGGAGGATGTGTAAAGATGAAGTTGGCTGGAACGCCGTTTTATCGGCTATCGCCAAATCGTCTCGGACCTACACAGAAGGTGGCGCGTGGACTCGAGGAATGGCTAGTTCAGGCGCAAATAAGAGGTGGTTCAAGGGATCGGAGTCGGCTTCATGGGTCATACCGGTGCCCTGTGATCGAACTCGATCCTTTTATCGAACAAGTGGCCGCGCGAAGTACAGCATGGTATCGTAGCTTTCGCGGCGTCGGTCAACCGGGCGGGTTTCGAGCCCGAGGACGGAAAAGGGTCCTCGTCAAGGCTGGGGCAGGCGTAGGCACCGCGTCGGCAAGTCCCTCTGTGTGCTGGCGAATAGACCCTATCGCAGAGAGGTCAATTTGGGGTGCACGCGGCATCATCATTCTTGATACCAGTCATGCAGAGGGAAGCAGGTACGAAGTCTACCCTTCCCACCTTCCGAGGACATAGGGCGTGGTAAGGCCACCTGGAAAGCCGGTAATGCGCTGGCACGATACCATGGCGTTCTTCTAAAAAAAGCGAGTCACGATGTTCGATGCTGCAAGGACACGCAGCTAACCTCGAGGGTGCGTCGTGCACTGGCCCCCCTTTGAAGCATTACTTTCTGGTTGTACCGAAGGGACTATGGGCTTGGCGGGAATGGAAACGGCTTAGCGGGTCGGGGATGTAGTCCTGCCTCCCTCGTTTGCTGTTGGAGGTGGTCCCTAACCCCGCACTTCCTGGACAACCCAGGATGTCTGTTGAGCAGATTAACCCTCCATTGCTCAGGAAGAAAAAAAAAGACTTACTGACTCATTCATTTGCTCACTCACTTATTCTTAATTATTTGACCATTCACTCACTTACTCACACTCTAATTTACTCACTCGCTCACTTACTCACTTATTTGCTCACTCGCTTACTCACGCACTAACTTTAGCAATCACTCATTATTTCACACGATTATATCATCATTTATTGGTTTATCGCATCGCATTTATTCATACTCTAATGAACGATAATCTTCCATTCACTTGTTCGCTTACTTACTTACTTGCTCACTCACTAATTTACTCACTCACTCACTTGCTCAATCACTTACTTACTCAATCAATTACTCACTTACTCACTCACCCACGCACGCGGAAAATCTGCACAATGCACCTCATCAACTTCCGGAGGAATTCCTGGAGGAACTTCCGGAGGAATTCCTGGAGGAACTTCCGGAGGAATTCCTACAGGAACTTCCGGAGGAATTCCTACAGGAACTTCCGGAGGAATTCCTAGAGGAACTTCCGGAGGAATTCCTAGAGGAACTTCCGGAGGAATTCCTAGAGGAACTTCCGGAGGAATTCCTAGAGGAACTTCCGGAGGAATTCCTAGAGGAACTTCCGGAGAAATTCCTAGAGGAACTTCCGGAGGAATTCCTGGAGGAATTTCCGGAGGAATTCCTGGAGGAACTTCCGGAGGAATTCCTGGAGGAACTTCCGGAGGAATTCCTGGAGGAACTTCCGGAGGAATTCCTGGAGGAACTTCCGGAGGAATTCCTGGAGGAACTTCCGGAGGAATTCCTGGAGGAACTTCCGGAGGAATTCCTGGAGGAACTTCCGGAGGAATTCCTGGAGGAACTTCCGGAGGAATTCCTGGAGGAACTTCCGGAGGAATTCCTGGAGGAACTTCCGGAGGAATTCCTGGAGGAACTTTCGGAGGAATTCCTGGAGGAACTTCCGGAGGAATTCCTGGAGGAACTTCCGGAGGAATTCCTGGAGGAACTTCCGGAGGAATTCCTGGAGGAACTTCCGGAGGAATTCCTGGAGGAACTTCCGGAGGAATTCCTGGAGGAACTTCCGGAGGAATTCCTGGAGGAACTTCCGGAGGAATTCCTGGAGGAACTTCCGGAGGAATTCCTGGAGGAACTTCCGGAGGAATTCCTGGAGGAACTTCCGGAGGAATTCCTGGAGGAACTTCCGGAGGAATTCCTGGAGGAACTTCCGGAGGAATTCCTGGAGGAACTTCCGGAGGAATTCCTGGAGGAACTTCCGGAGGAATTCCTGGAGGAACTTCCGGAGGAATTCCTGGAGGAACTTCCGGAGGAATTCCTGGAGGAACTTCCGGAGGAATTCCTGGAGGAACTTCCGGAGGAATTCCTGGAGGAGCTTCCGGAGGAATTCCTGGAGGAGCTTCCGGAGGAATTCCTGGAGGAACTTCCGCAGGAACTCCTGGAGGAACTTCCGGAGGAATTCCTGGAGGAACTTCCGGAGGAATTCCTGGAGGAACTTCCGGGGGAATTCCTGGAGGAATTTTCGGGGGAATTCCTGGAGGAATTTTCGGCGGAATTCCTGGAGGAATTTTCGGAGGAATTCCTGGAGGAACTTCCGGAGGAATTCCTGGAGGAACTTCCGGAGGAATTCCTGGAGGAACTTCCGGAGGAATTCCTGGAGGAACTTCCGGAGGAATTCCTGGAGGAACTTCCGGAGGAATTCCTGGAGGAACTTCCGGAGGAATTCCTGGAGGAACTTCCGGAGGAATTCCTGGAGGAACTTCCGGAGGAATTCCTGGAGGAACTTCCGGAGGAATTCCTGGAGGAACTTCCGGAGGAATTCCTGGAGGAACTTCCGGAGGAATTCCTGGAGGAACTTCCGGAGGAATTCCTGGAGGAACTTCCGGAGGAATTCCTGGAGGAACTTCCGGAGGAACTTCCGGAGGAATTCCTGGAGGAACTTCCGGAGGAATTCCTGGAGGAGCTTCCGGAGGAATTCCTGGAGGAACTTCCGAATGAACTCCTGGAGGAACTTCTAGAGGAACTTCTGGAGGAATTTCCGGAGAAATTCTGGAGGAACTTCCGGAGGAATTACTGGAGGAACTTCCGGAGGAATTCCTGGAGGAATTTCCGGAGGAATTCCTGGAGGAACTTCCGGAGGAATTCCTGGAGGAACTTTCGGAGGAATTCCTGGAGGAATTTTCGGGGGAATTCCTGGAGGAATTTTCGGAGGAATTCCTGGAGGAACTTCCGGAGGAATTCCTGGAGGAACTTCGGGGGAATTCCTGGAGGAACTTCCGGAGGAATTCCTGGAGGAACTTCGGAGGAATTCCTGGAGGAACTTCCGGAGGAATTCCTGGAGGAACTTCCGGAGGAATTCCTGGAGGAACTTCCGGAGGAATTCCTGGAGGAACTTCCGGAGGAATTCCTGGAGGATCTTCCGGAGGAATTCCTGGAGGAACTTCCGGAGGAATTCCTGGAGGAACTTCCGGAGGAATTCCTGGAGGAACTTCCGGAGGAATTCCTGGAGGAACTTCCGGAGGAATTCCTGGAGGAACTTCCGGAGGAATTCCTGGAGGAACTTCCGGAGGAATTCCTGGAGGAACTTCCGGAGGAATTCCTGGAGGAACTTCCGGAGGAATTCCTGGAGGAACTTCCGGAGGAATTCCTGGAGGAACTTCCGGAGGAATTCCTGGAGGAACTTCCGGAGGAATTCCTGGAGGAACTTCCGGAGGAATTCCTAGAGGAACTTCCGGAGGAATTCCTAGAGGAACTTCCGGAGGAATTCCTAGAGGAACTTCCGGAGGAATTCCTGGAGGAACTTCCGGAGGAATTCCTGGAGGAACTTCCGGAGAAATTCCTGGAAGAACTTCCGGAGGAATTCCTGGAAGAACTTCCGGAGGAACTTCCGGAGGAATTCCTGGAGGAACTTCTGGAGGAATTCCTGGAGGAACTTCCGGAGGAATTCCTGGAGGAACTTCCGGAGGAATTCCTGGAGGAACTTCCGGAGGAATTCCTGGAGGAACTTCCGGAGGAATTCCTGGAGAAACTTCCGGAGGAATTCCTGGAGAAACTTCCGGAGGAATTCCTGGAGAAACTTCCGGACGAATTCGTGGAGAAACTTCCAGAGGAATACCTGGAGGAACTTACATTGCTCCAGGAATTCCTCCCGAAGTTCCTCCGGAAGTTCCTCCAGGAATTGCTTCGGATGTTCCTCCAGGAATTGCTTCGAAAGTTTCTCAAGGAATTGCTTCGGAAGATCCTCCAGGAATTCCTCCGGAAGTTACTCCAGGAATAGCTACGGAAGCTCCTTCAGGAATTGCCTCAGAAGTTCCCCCAGGATTTTCTTCTGAAGTTCTTCCAGGAATTCTAAAAATATCGTAGAAGTTCCTGGAGGAACTTCCGGAGGAATTCCTGGAAGAACTTCCAGAGGAATTCCTGGAGGAACTCCCGGAGGAATTCTTGGAGAAACTTCCAGAGGAATACCTGGAGGAACTTACTTTGTTTGTCTTCTTTGTCTTATTGATCTTATTTGTGTTATTTGTCTTATTTACATCAGCACCACTGTTATCACCCAAATCCTTTTCAAAGCTTGTGTGGAAACCTTGTACAGAAATCCTCTTACGATATTTTCTAATGTTCTTCTAGAAACGGCTCATGTTTTCATTTTCCAAAACCAGCAGGAGTTTGTTTATTTTGATCTTCCCATTGGGTGATTGGTCGGCGCTGCTGTTCTCTCGCCAAACTACCACAACCGCTCATCAATGGATAATAGTCGGGAGATTTTCTTCCACCACTTGTATAATAATAATATGCGTCATTTATACTCTTTTAATGCTTAAACGACAGTCATCTAAGTTATACATCAATCCGGCAATATTAGACAACCCCATAGAAGTTCATCACGCCATACACAATCATCCAGGACGCAGACGTAGAACCACCAAGGCACGGTGCACCTACCTGATGCAAGCCGCGACCGTGTCGGTGCACACCGACACATTTTGTCCGGTTGATTAGGCATTTTTGATAAACGATATTCGACTGTAAATTAAGGTTGAATAAATCAGTTTAGTTGCGAACTCCAATTGGAGTAGTTCAGGATTTTTTTAAAAAGCATACCGAACTGCATCGATTGTAGCTTTAATGATGCGACCCATTGAAATTTTCAGCGTGGAATAACCAAACAACACCCTCCCACTAATTGTCAAAGTAGATGAACACGGGAAAAACAGCTGATTACATCAGTCTCATAAAATGCGTTATTATTCGCGAATACGAAGGTAATGCCTCTACTCACTCTTATGGCAAAATCTCATTGCTATCTGTCAGACTGTGCTTAAACATGGCCGCCAATCACCCCTTCTTGTTCCTCCACAGTAAAATCCCATAAGGAACTGTCAGACTGCGCGTGAAGCATTTACCTTCGCAGTCGCGAATTTAAGCACGGCGCCGGTGGTGAATGAATTTCGTCACCACTCGACATCGTTCACGCTCACATTCACGTACCGGTAGATTATGTGCGGGTTGGGCACAAATTACGTTACGTCCCCATCCACCCACTTGTCCGATTGTTTTATTGCGAGGGAGATTTTTGTTTTTGCCTTTCGCGTATTCTACTAAAGAGCCCCGCACATAGCATACGTTTGCGTTGCGTTTGACATATTCTATTCGTTACGAGCCTTCGAATGACTGATTTTAGTGGTAAAACTAAAATGTCCCCTTCCACAGGTTCCTCGGGGCCAATCCGTAGGTCCTGGAAGCGGTCAGAACCTTCAATTGACCATTTTATATTCATACTTCGCTTCTTGATCGAGAACTATGAAAAAAGAGCCGTCGAATGACTGGTTTTGGTGCTAAAACTAAAATGTCCCCTTCCACAGGTTTCCCGGGGCCAATCCGTAGGTGCTGAAAGCGGTCAAAGTCGTCAATGGACCATTTTATATTCATACTTTGCGTCCTGATCGAAAACCATGAAAAAATAACCGTCGAACGACTGGTTTTGGTGCTAAAACTAAAATGTCCCCATTCACAGGTTCCCTGGGGACATCCCAGCGACTCCAGGATCAGATCATAGTGGACGATCTATCATAAAGCGAGATTCAAATGAAGTTGTGGCCGGACCCCTTTGATAAGTATCGATCGGAACCGATTATAAAGAAATGGCCATATCTCACTTGATTTTGGTCCGATTCCAAATCTCAATATATGGTTCCAATCAGCAAGAGCCCTACTTCATTTGTGGTTACTAATATTATTCAATTTTTAACCACAACTTCTCCTAATATCCACCACAAATTTACGGTTTTAAATTTACCTCCGAAAAAACCGGAATATCTCCGGAATCTGGTGTCCATAATCAATTTCATGGACATACCGTCAAACTGCATTAATTTTCTAGTTCAGGCATGCCTGATTTGTCAAAATCGGATGATAACTAAGCTACTGTTCTACGCATAATTGTCCCATGTTACCTTTGGTGAAAAATCTCAAACTCGAGTCAATTTGTCCCACTGAAAAAATGAAGTTGTTGTTTGATGATAATAGAGACTGAAAACCGTTTTAATAAATAGTGATTCATTTTATGTCCTGGAAAAGTGTTGCCTACGCTCATAACATTCCAAAAACATTTGTTAAATTTTAAGATCCAATCGATTCTGAAATTAGTGGGACAAATTGACTTGAGTTTGAATTTTTCAACAAAGGTAACATGGGACAATTATGCGTAGAACGGCAGTAAGGTAGTTGCAACAAATCTAATTTTACCCAAAATTTGCCTATCCTAATTATTTTGTCCATCCCCTGTAAGTAGCTGCTTAAAATACAGCTTTTACGTGTGAAACACAAAGTCTCCCGAATTGTGATAATGTCGTTGCACGTTTGATATGTGTAGGCATCGAATTGAAATCATTGATACCTTTAAAAAACAAAGGATTTTGTGAAGCTCCATGCAAAAAGTTGGGTGTTCTTACATCCTCCGCGTTTCTAGTGTTATATCTATGAATGTCACTTCCTCTTTCAATTCGATCACACAAATATCGATGCAGCAAACCATTTACTACTTTAAAAATGAACACCATTGTTAAATACACAATTCTTTGCTTCACCGAGAGCCACTGCAATGCATCCAACAAAAAAGTCGAGGAAGTGAATCTGTTACATCTCAAAATCAAACGCATAATCTTATTCTGCAAGCGCTGCAATCTCGATATTTGTGTTTGATTTGCTAAAAACAAAATGGAAGGGCAAAAGTCCAAGTGAGGAGAGATGATTGATTTGTACAACTGTATTTTACTAGCTGTATCCAGTTTTCCGCGAGCGGTAATGGCCGCCAGCTTGCCTGCGGGTTAGTCTCTGATTTGACGTTTCTGGAGGTCAACTGCACCCACCGTTCGAGAATTTTTATCAATGTGGTACATAAGAAGGCTTGAATTCACTTAATCAGCACCTTCTTATATTCCACATTGGTCTGAATGCTCGGAGCGCTGGGTGCAGTTGACCTCCAGAAACGTCAAATCAGAGACTAACCCGCAGGCAAGCAGGCGGCCATTACCGCTCGTGGAAAACTGGATTTAATTCGTTTTTCAGTCGACATAGAATTCCATACTTCTTGGCTATTTTCTTGATGACATTGTCAATACATATGTTGGTCAAATTTCAATTTATCATCAATAATCACGCCAAGATATGTAATTTCCCGTACGCGATCAAGTGTCTCGTCATCAATTTTCACAGAGACATTATCAATTGAACGATTTCGCGAAATAACCATATACTTTGTTTTACTAATATTCAATTTTAACTGTTTGTACTTCAACCATCTACTTAAAGAATGCAAATCTTCATTCAAGTGCTCAATCGCTTCCTCCAGGTTTTGAGCTGCAATGAATATTACAGTATCATCAGCAAACAAATTAATATCACAATAACGTAAGACCCGTCGCATGTCATTGATTTACATAATGAACAAAAGGGGCCCTAATACACTTCCCTGTGGTACACCAAGGTCATTCTCCACGGGACACGACACATAATCATTGAAAGCAGTCCTTTGGGATCTGTCAGACAAATAGCTTTCAAACCATTTGTATGCAGAACCCGAAATTCCAAAGCGCTCAACAGTTTTCAACAATAAGGGCCGAGAAATTGTCTCAAAAGCGCGTTTGAGATCCAAAAACACAGCTAGAATAGTATCTTTACGCTCCTTATTTTCTTTCCATTTAGATAATACCAAGTTCAATGCAGTTTCACAGGAATGTGTGGGGCTCTTAACTCCACTCATCTGTCACCCTAAGATTTGGCACTCATGACCAATGTATATGCCCTCTTATTCAGTTTATTCCTCTTCTACTCTCTTACAATTTTATTATTATTTCGTTCTACTGTTCAATGCACGTTGCTCATCAAGTTTTTTTTCTGCTTACCTTTGAATATTTTCTAATTCCACATGGTTTTTTTTTTACATGGTTTCAAACCGATCTGCATAGAAAGTGTTCACATCATGCTTCCCAAAACTAATCTGCCATTTTTAAATTTCAACAAAATCCACATCCAAACACGTAATTCGAATCCCCAACCAAATCATTAACAATCTACGCAACTCTCTGCTTCCTTTTCGTACTCTTTGTTTACATTTTCTAACACTGTACTTAAGTAAAACACTGATCTCGGAATGTAGTCATGGCTCTAGAACATCAATTTCTCATCAAAATCAGAGAAAAAGAATCATTAACAAGATTCTACGCAACTCTTTGCTTACTTTTTCGTATTCTTTCTTTACATTCTCTAACTCAGGCCAAACACTGATCACGGAATACACTCGTGGATGGAGCTTACCAGGCTCTAGAACATCAATCTCTCATCAAAATTTAAAAAAATAACATGATTTTACGCAACTTTTTGCTTACTTTATCGTACTCTTTGTTTACATTTTCTAACACTGTACTCAAGTAAAACACTGATCTCGGAATGTAGTCATGGATAGAGCCTACCAGGCTCTGGAACCTCGATCTCTTTTCAAAATCAGAAAAAAAAATCATTAACAAGATTCTACGCTACTCTTTGCTTACTTTATCTTACTCTTCGTATACATTTTCTAACACTGTACGTCTGAGGGAAGGGTTTTCCGTTAAAAAAGCACGTGGTAGCACTCTCTGAGAGAAAAAATTGCCCAATTCAGCCCGCCATAATGACACTGTCAATTATCTCATCATTATGCAGTTTGCAATTGCTTGTGAATTTGCCGTAAACGAAGAACAAAAGAAATTGGCATCAATGGGGAAGAAATTTATCACTCATGCAGTGATTCGGCGAGAGAACAGCAGCAGCGCCGACCAATCACGCAATAAGGAGATTTCATCGAAAGTTCCTCCAGGAATTCCTTCGGAAGTTCCTCCAGGAATTTCTTCGGAATGTCCTTCATGAATTCCTTCGAAAGTTCCTCCATGAATTTCTTCGGAAGTTCCTCCAGGCATTCCTTCTGAAGCATCTCCAGTATTTCCTTCGGAAGTTCCTCCAAGACTTCCTTCGGAAGTTCCTCCAGGAATTCCTTCGGAAGTTCCTCCAGGAATTCCTTCGGAAGTTCCTCCAGGAATTCCTCCGGAAGTTACTCCAGGAATACCTTCGGAAGTTCCTCCAGGAATTCCTTCGGAAGTTCCTCCAGGAATTCTTTCGGAAGTTCCTTCAGCAGTTCCTTCGGAAGTTCTTCCAGTAATTCCTTCGGAAGCTCCTCCACGAATTTCTTCGGAAGTTTCTCCAGTAATTCCTTCGGAAGTTCCTCCAAAAATTCTTTCGGAAGTTCCTCCAGGAATTTCTTCTGAAGTTCCTCCAGGAATTCCTCCGGAAGTTCCTCCAGGAATTCCTCCAGAAGTTCCTCCAGGAATTCCTCCGGAAGCTCCTCCATGAATTCCTCTAGAAGGTCCTCCAGGAATTCCTCCGGAAGTTCCTCCAGGAATTCCTCCGGAAGTTCCTCCAGGAATTCCTCCGAAGTTCCTCCAGGAATTCCTCCGAAGTTCCTCCAGGAATTCCTCCGGAAGTTCCTCCAAGAATTCCTCCGAAGTTCCTCCAGGAATTCCTCCGGAAGTTCCTCCAGGAATTCCTCCGGAAGTTCCTCCAGGAATTCCTCCGGAAGTTCCTCCAGGAATTCCTCCGGAAGTTCCTCCAGGAATTCCTCCGAAGTTCCTCCAGGAATTCCTCCGGAAGTTCCTCCAGGAATTCCTCCGAAGTTCCTCCAGGAATTCCTCCGAAGTTCCTCCAGGAATTCCTCCGGAAGTTCCTCCAGGAATTCCTCCGAAGTTCCTCCAGGAATTCCTCCGAAGTTCCTCCAGGAATTCCTCCGAAGTTCCTCCAGGAATTCCTCCGGAAGTTCCTCCAGGAATTCCTCCGAAGTTCCTCCAGGAATTCCTCCGGAAGTTCCTCCAGGAATTCCTCCGGAAGTTCCTCCAGGAATTCCTCCGGAAGTTCCTCCAGGAATTCCTCCGAAGTTCCTCCAGGAATTCCTCCGGAAGTTCCTCCAGGAATTCCTCCGGAAGTTCCTCCAGGAATTCCTCCGGAAGTTCCTCCAGGAATTCCTCCGGAAGTTCCTCCAGGAATTCCTCCGGAAGTTCCTCCAGGAATTCCTCCGAAAGTTCCTCCAGGAATTCCTCCGGAAGTTCCTCCAGGAATTCCTCCGAAAGCTCCTCCAGGAATTCCTCCGGAAGTTCCTCCAGGAATTCCTCCGGAAGTTCATCCAGGATTTCCTCCGGAAGTTTCTCCAGGAATTCCTCCGACAGTTCATCAAGGCGTTCCTCCGGAAGTTCCTCCAGGAATTCCTCCGGAAGTTCCTTCGGGGATACCTCCGGAAGTTCCTCCGGGTATTCCTCAGGAAGTTCCTTAAGGAATTCTTTCGGAAGTTCCTCGAGGAGTTCCTTCGGAAGTTCCTCCAGGAATTCTTCCGGAAGTTCCTTCAGCAGTTCCTTCAGAAGTTCTTCCAGTAATTCCTTCGGAAGCTCCTCCACGAATTCCTCCGGAAGTTCCTCCAGGAATTCCTCCGGAAGTTCCTCCAGGAATTCCTCCGGAAGTTCCTCCAGGAACTCCTCCGGAAGTTCCTCCAGGAATTCCTCCGGAAGTTCCTCCAGGAATTCCTCCAGAAGTTCCTCCAGGAATTCCTCCGGAAGCTCCTCCATGAATTCCTCCAGAAGTTCCTCCAGGAATTCCTCCGGAAGTTCCTCCAGGAATTCCTCCGAAAGTTCCTCCAGGAATTCCTCCGGAAGCTCCTCCATGAATTCCTCCGGAAGTTCCTCCCGGAATTCCTCCGGAAGCTCCTCCAGGAATTCCTCCGGAAGTTCCTCCAGGAATTCCTCCGGAAGTTCCTCCAGGAATTCCTTCGGAAATTCCTCCAGGAATTCCTCCGGAAGTTCCTCCAGGAATTCCTCCGGAAGTTCCTCCAGGAATTCCTCCGGAAGTTCCTCCAGGAATTCCTCCGAAGTTCCTCCAGGAATTCCTCCGGAAGTTCCTCCAGGAATTCCTCCGGAAGTTCCTCCAGGAATTCCTCCGAAGTTCCTCCAGGAATTCCTCCGGAAGTTCCTCCAGGAATTCCTCCGGAAGTTCCTCCAGGAATTCCTCCGGAAGTTCCTCCAGGAATTCCTCCGGAAGTTCCTCCAGGAATTCCTCCGAAGTTCCTCCAGGAATTCCTCCGGAAGTTCCTCCAGGAATTCCTCCGAAGTTCCTCCAGGAATTCCTCCGAAGTTCCTCCAGGAATTCCTCCGGAAGTTCCTTCCAGGAATTCCTCCGAAGTTCCTCCAGGAATTCCTCCGGAAGTTCCTCCAGGAATTCCTCCGAAGTTCCTCCAGGAATTCCTCCGAAGTTCCTCCAGGAATTCCTCCGGAAGTTCCTCCAGGAATTCCTCCGAAGTTCCTCCAGGAATTCCTCCGAAGTTCCTCCAGGAATTCCTCCGGAAGTTCCTCCAGGAATTCCTCCGGAAGTTCCTCCAGGAATTCCTCCGGAAGTTCCTCCAGGAATTCCTCCGAAGTTCCTCCAGGAATTCCTCCGGAAGTTCCTCCAGGAATTCCTCCGGAAGTTCCTCCAGGAATTCCTCCGGAAGTTCCTCCAGGAATTCCTCCGGAAGTTCCTCCAGGAATTCCTCCGGAAGTTCCTCCAGGAATTCCTCCGGAAGTTCCTCCAGGAATTCCTCCGGAAGTTCCTCCAGGAATTCCTCCGAACGTTCCTCCAGGAATTCCTCCGGAATTTCCTCCAGGAATTCCTCCGGAAGTTCCTCCAGGAATTCCTCCGGAAGTTCCTCCAGGAATTCCTCCGGTGGTACGGCCACCAACGCCACCTACACTCCCTCCCGGAACGCCGCCGGAACGTCCTCCAGGAATTCCTCCGGAAGTTCCTCCAGGAATTCCTCCGGAAGTTCCTCCAGGAATTCCTCCGGAAGTTCCTCCAGGAATTCCTCCGGAAGTTCCTCCAGGAATTCCTCCGGAAGTTCCTCCAGGAATTCCTCCGGAAGTTCCTCCAGGAATTCCTCCGGAAGTTCCTCCAGGAATTCCTCCGGAAGTTCCTCCAGGAATTCCTCCGGAAGTTCCACCAGGAATTCCTCCGGAAGTTGCTCCAGGAATTCCTCCGGAAGTTCCACCAGGAATTCCTCCGGAGGTTCCTCCAGGAATTCCTCCGGAAGTTCCTCCAGGAATTCCTCCGAAAGTTTCTTCAGGAATTCCTCCGGAAGTTCCTCCAGGAATTCCTCCGGAAATTCCTCCAGGAATTCCTCCGGAAACTCCTCCAGTAATTCCTACGAAAGTTCTTCCAGGAATTCCTCCGGAAGTTCCTCCAGGAATTCCTCCGGAAGTTCCTCCAGGAATTCCTCCGGAAGAATACCTCCGGGTGCTCTCTATTCCTCCAGAAGTTCCTCCAGAAGTTACTCCAGAATTCCTTCGGAAGTTTCTCCAGGAATTCCTCTGGAAGATCCTTCTAGAATTCCTCCGGAAGATCCTCCAGGAATTTCTCTGGAAGTTCCTCCAGGAATTCCTCCGGTAGTTCCTGCAGGAATTCCTCCGGAAGTTCCTCCAGGAATTCCGTCGGAAGTTCCTCCAGGAATTCCGTTGAAAGTTTCTCCAGGAACTCCGTCGGAACTTCCTCCAGGGATTCCGTCGGAAGTTCCTCCAGGAATTCCATCGGAAGTTCCTCCAGGAATTCCTCCGGAAGTTCCTCCAGGAATTCCATCGGAAGTTCCTCCAGGAATTCCATCGGAAGTTCCTCCAGGAATTCCGTTGGAAGTTCCTCCAGGAATTCCGTTGGAAGTTCCTCCAGGAATTCCGTTGGAAGTTCCTCCAGGAATTCCGTTGGAAGTTCCTCCAGGAATTCCGTTGGAAGTTCCTCCAGGAATTCCGTTGGAAGTTCCTCCAGGAATTCCGTTGGAAGTTCCTCCAGGAATTCCGTTGGAAGTTCCTCCAGGAATTCCGTTGGAAGTTCCTCCAGGAATTCCGTTGGAAGTTCCTCCAGGAATTCCGTTGGAATTCCGTTCCTCCAGGAATTCCTCCGGAAGTTCCTCCAGGAATTCCTCCGGAAGTTCCTCCAGGAATTCCTCCGGAAGTTCCTCCAGGAATTCCTCCGGAAGTTCCTCCAGGAATTCCTCCGGAAGTTCCACCAGGAATTCCTCCGGAAGTTCCTCCAGGAATTCCTCCGGAAGTTCCTCCAGGAATTCCTCCGGAAGTTTCTCCAGGAATTCCTCCGGAAGTTCCTCCAGGAATTCCTCCGGAAGTTCCTCCAGCAATTCCGTCGGAAGTTCCTCCAGGAATTCCGTTGAAAGTTCCTCCAGGAACTCCGTCGGAACTTCCTCCAGGGATTCCGTCGGAAGTTCCTCCAGGAATTCCGTCGGAAGTTCCTCCAGGAATTCCATCGGAAGTTCCTCCAGGAATTCCTCCGGAAGTTCCTCCAGGAATTCCATCGGAAGTTCCTCCAGGAATTCCATCGGAAGTTCCTCCAGGAATTCCGTTGGAAGTTCCTCCAGGAATTCCGTTGGAAGTTCCTCCAGGAATTCCGTTGGAAGTTCCTCCAGGAATTCCGTTGGAAGTTCCTCCAGGAATTCCGTTGGAAGTTCCTCCAGGAATTCCGTTGGAAGTTCCTCCAGGAATTCCTCCGGAAGTTCCTCCAGGAATTCCTCCGGAAGTTCCTCCAGGAATTCCTCCGGAAGTTCCTCCAGGAATTCCTCCGGAAGTTCCTCCAGGAATTCCTCCGGAAGTTCCTCCAGGAATTCCTCCGGAAGTTCCTCCAGGAATTCCTCCGAAGTTCCTCCAGGAATTCTTCCGGAAGTTCCTCCAGGAATTCCTCAGAAGTTTCTCCAGGAATTCCTCCGAGAGTTCCTCCAGGAATTCCTCCGGAAGTTCCTCCAGGAATTCCTCCGGAAGTTCCTCCAGGAATTCCTCCGGAAGTTCCTCCAGGAATTCCTCCGGAAGTTCCTCCAGGAATTCCTCCGGAAGTTCCTCCAGGAATTCCTCCGGAAGTTCCTCCAGGAATTCCTCCGGAAGTTCCTCTAGGAATTCCTCCGGAAGTTCCTCCGGAAGTTCCTCCAGGAATTCCTCCGGAAGTTCCTCCAGGAATTCCTCCGGAAGTTCCTCCAGGAATTCCTCCGGAAGTTCCTCCAGGAATTCCTCCGGAAGTTCCTCCAGGAATTCCTCCGGAAGTTCCTCCAGGAATTCCTCCGGAAGTTCCTCCAGGAATTCCTCCGGAAGTTCCTCCAGGAATGCCTCCGGAAGTTCCTCCAGGAATTCCTCCAGAAGTTTCTCCAGGAATTCCTCCGGAAGTTTTTCCAGGAAGTTCCTCCGGAAGCTCCTCCAGGAATTCCTCCGGAAGTACCTCCGGGAATTCCTCCGGAAGTACCTCCGGGAATTCCTCCGAAAGTTACTCCAGGAATTCCTTCGGAAGTTCTTCGAGAAATTCTTCCGGAGGTTTATCCAAGAATTCCTTCAGATGTTCCTCTGGGAATTCCTCCGGAATTTCCTCCAGAAAATCCTCAGGAAGTTCCACCAGAAATTCCTCCGGAAGTACCTCCAGGAATGCCTCCGGAAGTTCCTCCAGGAATTCCTCCAGAAGTTTCCCCAGGAATTCCTCTCGAAGTTCCTCCAGAAATTCATCCGGAAGTTCCTCCAGGAATTCCTCCGGAAGTTCCTCCAGGAATTCCTCCGGAAGTTCCTCCAGGAATTCCTCCGGAAGTTCCTCCAGGAATTCCTCCGGAAGTTCCTCCAGGAATTCCTCCGGAAGTTCCTCCAGAAATTCCTCCGGAAGTTCCTCCAGGAATTCCTCCGGAAGTTCCTCCAGGAATTCCTCCGGAAGTTCCTCCAGGAATTCCTCCGGAAGTTCCTCCAGGAATTCCTCCGGAAGTTCCTCCAGGAATTCCTCCGGAAATTCCTCCAGGAATTCCTCCGGAAACTCCTCCAGTAATTCCTACGAAAGTTCCTCCAGGAATTCCTCCGGAAGTTCCTCCAGGAATTCCTCCGGAAGTTCCTCCAGGAATTCCTACGAAAGTTCCTCCAGGAATTCCTCCAGAAGTTCCACAAGAAGTTACTCCGGGAATTCCGTCGGAAGTTCCTCCAGGAATTCCTCCGGAAGTTCCTCCAGGAATTCCTCCGGAAGTTCCTCCAGGAATTCCTCCGGAAGTTCCTCCAGGAATTCCTCCGGAAGTTCCTCCAGGAATTCCTCCGGAAGTTCCTCCAGGAATTCCTCCGGAAGTTCCTCCAGCAATTCCGTCGGAAGTTCCTCCAGGAATTCCGTTGAAAGTTCCTCCAGGAACTCCGTCGGAACTTCCTCCAGGGATTCCGTCGGAAGTTCCTCCAGGAATTCCGTCGGAAGTTCCTCCAGGAATTCCATCGGAAGTTCCTCCAGGAATTCCTCCGGAAGTTCCTCCAGGAATTCCATCGGAAGTTCCTCCAGGAATTCCATCGGAAGTTCCTCCAGGAATTCCGTTGGAAGTTCCTCCAGGAATTCCTCCGGAAGTTCCTCCAGGAATTCCTCCGGAAGTTCCTCCAGGAATTCCTCCGGAAGTTCCTCCAGGAATTCCTCCGGAAGTTCCTCCAGGAATTCCTCCGGAAGTTCCTCCAGGAATTCCTCGGAGGTTCCTCCAGGAATTCCTCCGGAAGTTCCTCCAGGAATTCCTCCGGAAGTTCCTCCAGGAATTCCTCCGGAAGTTCCTCCAGGAATTCCTCCGGAAGTTCCTCCAGGAATTCCTCCGGAAGTTCCTCCAGGAATTCCTCCGGAAGTTCCTCCAGGAATTCCTCCGGAAGTTCCTCCAGGAATGCCTCCGGAAGTTCCTCCAGGAATTCCTCCGGAAGTTCCTCCAGGAATTCCTTCGGAAGTTCCTCCAGGAATTCCTCCGGAAGTTCCTCCAGGAATTCCTTCGGAAGTTCCTCCAGGAATTTCTCCAGAAGTTCAGGAATTTTTTTGGAAGTTCCTCCAGGAATTTCTCCGGAAGTTCCTTCAGGGATTCCTCCAGAAGTTCCTCCAAAGATTCCTCCAGAAGTTCCTCCAGGAATTCCTCAGGAATGTTCGATTGTTATGATTTTCTCAGCAAAGTTATACAACTAAATGGTGATTATCAAGAAAATGTAGACCGTAAAACAAAATTGTGTTAAAAACTATCATTTCAACGTAACGTTTTTTGGGAAACGTTTTTTTCCAACATATCACAATTTTCACATCTAGTGAAAAAAAATTTACCGTGTAAATTATTTTCAGAATCACAGTTTGATGCTGATTTTATTGTTAAGGGCTTTGCGTGATTTAAACAAGTTGTTTTCATGATATTTTGATTTAATTATTCATAGCATCTATTAGAAACTTAGACGCGATCCAGTGTTGTGATCAAAAGTATTGATAGTGTCATAATTTTTATTGTACGTGACATGGGAAAAAATCTCTGAATAACTTATAACTAATAACACTACTATTGAAAACCTGTTGATAATAAGAAACATATAAAAAATTTAATTTTTAAGACAAAAGCTGCAAAATAAGAGATTTAAATACACTAGGGTGGCTCAAAATAGTATGGGAAAAACTTTTATCAATTTTTTGATGGGCCGCCTTCTTATTCGGTTCTATTTGATGCCCTGATGCTCTGGACAAAATTTCAGCAAAATCATTCAACGTTTGGGCGGTGTCAAACTCGTTGGAATTTTATATGCGAAAATGTATGCAGAAACATCCAAAAACAGTGAATTGATACTTATTCAGATCTTGATGAATTTAATACAGAATGTTATGCAGAAACCCTCGAGAAGATTAGAGTTTGCCCGGCTAAGTTATTAGCATTTCTCTGAAGTGGGGTTTGAGCAAATTTCGTTTCTTTTACCTTTGAAAAGAAAAAAAATTCACCCCTACAGCACTCCAGTAAAATGCTAATATCTTTGCCTAATAAAATCTGATCATCTCGCGGTTTTCATCATAACATTCTGTCTGAATGAGTATCATGGTTCTTGATCGTAAATTGTGCCGTCCAACCGCAAATCACTTCTTTAGGATGTTTCTGCATACATTTTTTCATATAAACTTCCAACGAGTTTAGCATCGCCCAAACGTTGACCGATTTGGCTGAAATAAGAGGGCGGCCCATCAAAAAATTTGAAAAAGTGTTTTTTGAGCCACTCTAATATACACGTATACGTCTATAGTTTACTTGCAAAAAAAATATTTTTTTAGAGAATAGACTTTATGATCGGGAGGAAGCGGGTAACTTCAACAACAACAAATACAAGATAGGTACATACCATGACAATGCTTTAGACGTCTAGTTTACCTGCAAAAAAAAAAGATTTTACTAAATGTGAAAGTTGTGAAATATTTGAAATGTCATAACTTTTTTGTTTATCAGTTTACCATCACAAAATTTATTTTAAATTACGTTCGTAAAAATATAGGGTTTTGAGATATGTAAGTTTTTGTGACAAAAATGATGTTTTCAACGCCAAACATTTTTTTTACGGTGTACATTTACTAAAAAATTAAAATAATAAAACATTTCGTTTTTGCTGTGCAGCTTTTTGAATATTTTTGAACCATTTTCACATACACCCTTTTGAAAAGTTAGTCGTGACTCAATATGAAGATTTGATATCGAAAAATGACGATTTAGATGAAATTGAAAAACTGAGCAAAGTTTAAACTCAACAGAAAATCATGAATTAAAAATTTTCTTAAATTTTGATGCTGTTGCTTGGAATCGCTCCTCTGCACTACTCACTTTTCACAGTGAGAAATGAGAAATAAGTATTGAAACGTGAGACGTCTCACTTTTCACTGCTCATTTCTCATCTTTCAAATGACCTTTTCGGCCAAATGACATGTTCGGCCAAATGTCCTTTTCGACCAAATGACTTTCGACTTTTTCGACCGGATGAGTTTCGGCCTAATTGTTTGTTCGGCCTAGTTGCATTCAGTCGAATGGGTTTCGGCGAAACGACCCTTTCCCGCAACAACTACAATTGGTTGTAGGTAGACGGTGCGAGTGAATACAATTATAAAGCTTTTCACATGTAAAACTGTGCCCGTTGACCAGTTAGTACATAGAGCCAGTCACTTTAGGCCTTCAGGCAGTCACTCAAAGAGCAAAGACAAACGTTAAGGTTGGTTTACAGTTCGCAAAACGTGTCACGGGATTCGCCTCCCCCCCACGCATTTTTAAAGAGACGGGAATTTCCCGTACTCAAATCCTTTAATAAATCCCACTCTTTTAAAAATACAATCCCAAGACGTTTTTCGAACTGTAAACCAGCCATTACAAAACAGCTAAAAGTACTTGCCATAAGACGAGTTAATACAAGTATTTCAAGTTTGTGTTAATATATGGTGATGAGTAGTCCCTGCAAAATTCGTCATTTCCTCTATTTGAGAACCCTTGACTTTGTCCAACTCACGTAACGTGGCCGCGTCTCTGCATCTCCCTTTTCTAAACTCCCCCAATAGTGTGTTCGTCTGTCTACGATATAATAAGCTCCTGCTAGACACCACCACGCTACAGCCTCATTATCCGAAGTTAATTTTCCCGATCATTGACTTCAGGGGAACTCTGAATGCGACGCGATGCACAGCAGAGTGGAAGAAAGTGGCAAAATGCGTTCGAAATCAAATCAATCAAACTGAATAATATCCCTGCCTGCTCATCGACTGAGTCACTCGTTGCTGCTGGGAGTTGCTGCCACGTTGCGTACGACGACGGAGCCAACCGATCGCGTCGAGCGACTGCGTCAAGGTTGTATGAAAACCGCACCGTGAAAAAGCAAATATAAATTACGGTGCAAATTGGAAAATCAACCGGAGGTGCTGTGGAGAAAACGAGAAAAGCTGGAAAACGGAACCTAGCTCTAAAAGCCGTACGTCGTCGTCGGTGTCGTCATCTGCGGTCGTGTGCCCGTGGACCGCCACCGCGATCGACGGCGGCGGCACAGTGGAAACAACGGGTAATGATAGTTGGTAATTATCGTCATCGGCCCACGTCTTTTTCTCTTTCCGTCAGACTGGAGTAGAGTTTTTCAATCGCATTGGTGCCGCGGGAGAAATGAAGTTGTTCGGATGAGTGCACCGCCACCGTGCAGGGACCAACCAAACGGTAGCCTGGGTGCTTTTAGGTTTCCAGAGATCGAAAGTGCCAAAGCAATTTGACGACGGTATGCTTCAGTAGTTAGCAAATGCACATCACGGGATGTAAGGCCATCTACTATTAGAAATCATAGAGCCTGCAACTGAACTCTTGGTAAAACAAAAACTGAAGCTTGGTGGTAAAATCTAACAGAGCTCCGCGTCGAGATCAGTTTGTTTGTAGTTAAACAAGCACAGTATGGCTCATATGTCAGCATTTTTTCATAACTTCACCTGAACGTTTTGACAATTCTTCGTCAATGTTTCCCTCAAATCAGCTCACGGCAACCTGTGTGCTAAACCTAACCTCGGAATCCAATTCTTACCATATGAAAAATATTCGAATCGGTGACAGACGGCGCCGCAGCTGCTGACCTGTCCTACACGCAATTGAATAATCAGTGGCAAATGCGGTTCTTGTGGTTTCTGTCGGCATGGTTTCTCGGAAGTGCCAGCTGGGCGTATTTGTCTGAGGGCAATTAATCTCCTGTTGCCATCTGGAGTGGCACTTGCCAGGCAAGCTCGAAGCTGGAGCCGTAGAGAAAACGCAGGAAACTTGGTGATGCTATGCCACAGTAGTGGGTCCATTATGTCAATCAAAATAGCGCAAGCGAAGCGATTATTGAAGGCGAAGTGAAGAATTTCTTTTGGACAAAATACTTCTGATCAAAGCGTCAATTGAAATTGTATTTGGATTATATTTGGATTGTATTTGGATTTGATTTGGATTGGATTTGGATTTGGATTGGATTTGGATTGGATTTGGATTGGATTTGGATTGGATTTGGATTGGATTTGGATTGGATTTGGATTGGATTTGGATTGGATTTGGATTGGATTTGGATTGGATTGGATTGGTTTGGATTGGATTGGTTGGTTGGATTGGTTTGGTTGGATTTGGATTGGTTTGGATTGGATTTGGATTGGATTTGGATTGGTTTGGATTGGTTTGGATTGGTTTGGATTGGTTTGGATTGGATTTGGATTGGTTTGGATTGGTTTGGATTGGATTTGGATTGGTTTGGATTGGTTTGGATTGGTTTGGATTGGTTTGGTTGGTTTGGATTGGTTGGATTGGTTTGGTTGGTTTGGTTGGTTTGGATTGGTTTGGATTGGTTTGGATTGGTTTGGATTGGTTTGGATTGGTTTGGATTGGTTTGGATTGGTTTGGTTGGATTGGATTGGTTTGGATTGGTTTGGATTGGTTTGGATTGGTTTGGATTGGTTTGGTTGGTTTGGATTGGTTTGGATTGGTTTGGATTGGTTTGGATTGGTTTGGTTGGTTTGGATTGGTTTGGTTGGGTTTGGTTTGGTTTGGTTGGTTGGATTGGATTTGGATTGGTTTGGATTGGTTTGGATTGGTTTGGTTTGGTTGGGTTTGGATTGGTTTGGATTGGTTTGGATTGGTTTGGATTGGTTTGGTTGGTTTGGATTGGTTTGGTTGGTTTGGATTGGTTTGGTTGGTTGGTTTGGATTGGTTTGGATTGGTTTGGATTGGTTTGGATTGGTTTGGATTGGTTTGGATTGGTTTGGATTGGTTTGGATTGGTTGGATTGGATTTGGATTGATTGGTTGGATTGGTTTGGATTGGTTTGGATTGGTTTGGTTGGTTTGGATTGGTTTGGATTGGTTTGGATTGGTTTGGATTGGTTTGGTTGGTTTGGATTGGTTTGGATTGGTTTGGATTGGTTTGGATTGGTTTGGATTGGTTTGGATTGGTTTGGTTGGTTTGGATTGGTTTGGATTGGTTTGGATTGGTTTGGTTGGTTTGGATTGGTTTGGATTGGTTTGGTTGGTTTGGATTGGTTGGTTGGTTTGGATTGGTTTGGATTGGTTTGGGATTGGATTGGTTTGGATTGGTTTGGATTGGTTTGGATTGGTTTGGATTGGTTTGGATTGGTTTGGATTGGTTTGGGATTGGTTTGGATTGGATTTGGATTGGTTTGGATTGGTTTGGATTGGTTTGGATTGGTTTGGGATTGGTTTGGATTGGTTTGGATTGGTTTGGATTGGTTGGTTGGTTTGGATTGGTTTGGTTGGTTTGGATTGGTTTGGATTGGTTTGGATTGGTTGGTTGGATTGGTTGGATTGGATTTGGATTGGTTTGGGATTGGTTTGGATTGGTTTGGATTGGTTTGGATTGGTTTGGATTGGTTTGGATTGGTTTGGTTGGTTTGGATTGGTTTGGTTGGTTTGGATTGGTTTGGTTGGATTGGTTGGATTGGTTGGTTGGTTTGGATTGGATTGGTTGGTTTGGATTGGTTTGGATTGGTTTGGTTGGTTTGGATTGGTTTGGATTGGTTTGGATTGGTTTGGATTGGTTTGGATTGGTTTGGATTGGTTTGGATTGGTTTGGATTGGTTTGGTTGGTTTGGATTGGTTTGGTTGGTTTGGATTGGTTTGGATTGGTTTGGATTGGTTTGGATTGGTTTGGATTGGTTTGGATTGGTTTGGATTGGTTTGGATTGGATTTGGATTGGTTTGGATTGGTTTGGATTGGTTTGGTTGGATTGGTTTGGATTGGTTTGGATTGGTTTGGTTGGTTTGGATTGGTTTGGATTGGTTTGGATTGGTTTGGATTGGTTTGGATTGGTTTGGATTGGTTTGGTTGGTTTGGATTGGTTTGGATTGGTTTGGATTGGTTTGGTTGGTTTGGATTGGTTTGGATTGGTTTGGATTGGATTTGGGATTGGTTTGGATTGGTTTGGATTGGTTTGGTTGGTTTGGATTGGTTTGGATTGGTTGGTTGGTTGGATTGGTTTGGATTGGTTTGGATTGGTTGGATTGGTTTGGATTGGTTTGGATTGGTTTGGATTGGTTGGTTTGGATTGGTTTGGATTGGTTTGGATTGGTTTGGTTGGTTTGGATTGGATTTGGATTGGTTTGGATTGGTTGGATTGGTTTGGATTGGTTTGGTTGGTTTGGATTGGTTTGGATTGGTTTGGATTGGTTTGGATTGGTTTGGATTGGTTTGGATTGGTTTGGGATTGGTTTGGTTGGTTTGGATTGGTTTGGATTGGTTTGGTTGGTTTGGATTGGTTTGGATTGGTTTGGATTGGTTTGGATTGGTTTGGATTGGTTTGGATTGGTTTGGTTGGTTGGATTGGTTTGGATTGGTTTGGTTGGTTTGGATTGGTTTGGATTGGTTTGGATTGGTTTGGATTGGTTTGGATTGGTTTGGATTGGTTTGGATTGGTTTGGATTGGTTTGGTTGGTTTGGATTGGTTTGGATTGGTTTGGATTGGTTTGGATTGGTTTGGATTGGTTTGGATTGGTTGGTTTGGATTGGTTTGGTTGGTTTGGTTGGTTGGTTGGTTTGGATTGGTTTGGATTGGTTTGGTTGGTTTGGATTGGTTTGGATTGGTTTGGTTGGTTTGGATTGGTTTGGTTGGTTTGGATTGGTTTGGATTGGTTTGGTTGGTTTGGATTGGTTTGGATTGGTTTGGTTGGTTTGGATTGGTTTGGTTGGTTTGGATTGGTTTGGATTGGTTTGGATTGGTTTGGTTGGTTGGTTTGGATTGGTTTGGATTGGTTTGGATTGGTTTGGGATTGGTTTGGATTGGTTTGGATTGGTTTGGATTGGTTTGGTTGGTTTGGATTGGTTTGGATTGGATTTGGATTGGTTTGGATTGGTTTGGATTGGTTTGGATTGGTTTGGATTGGTTTGGATTGGTTTGGATTGGTTTGGATTGGTTTGGATTGGTTTGGATTGGTTTGGTTGGTTTGGATTGGTTTGGTTGGTTTGGATTGGTTTGGTTGGTTTGGTTGGTTTGGATTGGTTTGGTTGGTTTGGATTGGTTTGGATTGGTTGGTGGTTGGTTGGTTTGGATTGGTTTGGTTGGTTTGGTTGGTTTGGATTGGTTTGGATTGGTTTGGATTGGTTTGGATTGGTTTGGATTGGTTTGGATTGGTTTGGATTGGTTTGGATTGGTTTGGATTGGTTTGGATTGGTTTGGATTGGTTTGGATTGGTTTGGTTGGTTTGGATTGGTTTGGATTGGTTTGGATTGGTTTGGTTGGTTTGGATTGGTTTGGATTGGTTTGGATTGGTTTGGATTGGTTTGGATTGGTTTGGTTGGTTTGGATTGGTTTGGATTGGTTTGGGATTGGTTTGGATTGGTTTGGGGATTGGATTTGGATTGGTTTGGTTGGTTGGTTTGGATTGGATTGGTTTGGATTGGTTTGGATTGGTTTGGATTGGTTTGGATTTGGTTTGGATTGGTTTGGTTGGTTTGGATTGGTTGGATTGGTTTGGATTGGTTTGGTTGGTTTGGTTGGTTTGGATTGGTTTGGATTGGTTTGGATTGGTTTGGATTGGTTTGGATTGGTTTGGATTGGTTTGGTTGGTTTGGTTGGTTTGGATTGGTTTGGATTGGTTTGGTTGGTTTGGATTGGTTTGGATTGGTTTGGATTGGTTTGGTTGGTTTGGATTGGTTTGGATTGGTTTGGATTGGTTTGGTTGGTTTGGATTGGTTTGGATTGGTTTGGATTGGTTTGGTTGGTTTGGTTGGTTTGGATTGGTTGGATTGGTTTGGATTGGTTTGGTTGGTTTGGATTGGTTTGGATTGGTTTGGATTGGTTTGGATTGGTTTGGTTGGTTTGGATTGGTTTGGATTGGTTTGGATTGGTTTGGTTGGTTTGGATTGGTTTGGATTGGTTTGGATTGGTTTGGATTGGTTTGGATTGGTTTGGATTTGGTTTGGTTGGTTTGGATTGGTTTGGATTGGTTTGGATTGGTTTGGATTGGTTTGGATTGGATTTGGATTGGTTTGGATTGGTTTGGGATTGGTTTGGATTGGTTTGGTTGGTTTGGATTGGTTTGGTTGGTTTGGATTGGTTTGGATTGGTTTGGTTGGTTTGGATTGGTTTGGATTGGTTTGGATTGGTTTGGATTGGTTTGGTTGGTTTGGATTGGTTGGATTGGTTTGGATTGGTTTGGTTGGTTTGGATTGGTTTGGTTGGTTTGGATTGGTTTGGATTGGTTTGGATTGGTTTGGTTGGTTTGGATTGGTTTGGTTGGTTTGGATTGGTTTGGATTGGTTTGGATTGGTTTGGATTGGTTTGGTTGGTTTGGTTTGGATTGGTTTGGATTGGTTTGGATTGGTTTGGATTGGTTTGGTTGGTTTGGATTGGTTGGATTGGTTTGGATTGGTTTGGATTGGTTTGGATTGGTTTGGATTGGTTTGGTTGGTTTGGATTGGTTTGGGATTGGATTTGGATTGGTTTGGATTGGTTTGGGATTGGTTTGGATTGGTTTGGGATTGGTTTGGATTGGTTTGGATTGGTTTGGATTGGTTTGGATTGGTTTGGATTGGTTTGGATTGGTTTGGATTGGTTTGGTTGGTTTGGATTGGTTTGGATTGGTTTGGATTGGTTTGGATTGGTTTGGATTGGTTTGGTTGGTTTGGTTGGTTTGGATTGGTTTGGATTGGTTTGGATTGGTTTGGATTGGATTTGGTTGGTTTGGATTGGTTTGGATTGGTTTGGATTGGTTTGGATTGGTTTGGATTGGTTTGGTTGGTTTGGATTGGTTTGGATTGGTTTGGATTGGTTTGGATTGGTTTGGATTGGTTTGGATTGGTTTGGTTGGTTTGGATTGGTTTGGATTGGTTTGGATTGGTTTGGATTGGTTTGGATTGGTTTGGGTTGGTTTGGATTGGTTTGGATTGGTTTGGGATTGGTTTGGATTGGTTTGGATTGGTTTGGATTGGTTTGGATTGGTTTGGATTGGTTTGGTTGGTTTGGATTGGTTTGGATTGGTTTGGATTGGTTTGGATTGGTTTGGATTGGTTTGGTTGGTTTGGATTGGATTTGGATTGGTTTGGATTGGTTTGGTTGGTTTGGTTTGGATTGGTTTGGATTGGTTTGGTTGGTTTGGATTGGTTTGGGATTGGTTTGGATTGGTTTGGATTGGTTTGGATTGGTTTGGATTGGTTTGGTTGGTTTGGATTGGTTTGGATTGGTTTGGTTGGTTTGGATTGGTTTGGATTGGTTTGGATTGGATTTGGTTGGTTTGGATTGGTTTGGATTGGTTTGGATTGGTTTGGATTGGTTTGGATTGGTTTGGATTGGTTTGGATTGGTTTGGATTGGATTTGGATTGGATTTGGATTGGTTTGGATTGGTTGGATTGGTTTGGATTGGTTTGGATTGGATTTGGATTGGTTTGGTTGGTTTGGTTGGTTTGGATTGGTTTGGATTGGTTTGGGATTGGTTTGGATTGGTTTGGATTGGTTTGGATTGGTTTGGATTGGTTTGGATTGGTTTGGTTGGTTTGGATTGGTTTGGATTGGTTTGGATTGGTTTGGATTGGTTTGGATTGGTTTGGATTGGTTTGGATTGGATTTGGTTGGTTTGGTTTGGATTGGTTTGGATTGGTTTGGATTGGTTTGGTTGGTTTGGATTGGTTTGGATTGGTTTGGATTGGTTTGGATTGGTTTGGGATTGGTTTGGATTGGTTTGGATTGGTTTGGATTGGTTTGGATTGGTTTGGATTGGTTTGGATTGGTTTGGATTGGTTTGGATTGGTTTGGATTGGTTTGGGATTGGTTTGGATTGGTTTGGTTGGATTTGGATTGGTTTGGATTGGTTTGGTTGGTTTGGATTGGTTTGGATTGGTTTGGATTGGTTTGGATTGGATTTGGATTGGTTTGGATTGGTTTGGTTGGATTGGTTTGGATTGGTTTGGATTGGTTTGGATTGGTTTGGATTGGTTTGGATTGGTTTGGATTGGTTTGGATTGGTTTGGATTGGTTTGGATTGGTTTGGTTGGTTTGGATTGGTTTGGATTGGTTTGGATTGGTTTGGATTGGTTTGGATTGGTTTGGTTGGTTTGGATTGGTTTGGTTGGTTTGGATTGGTTTGGATTGGTTTGGATTGGTTTGGATTGGTTTGGTTGGTTTGGATTGGTTTGGATTGGTTTGGATTGGTTTGGATTGGTTTGGATTGGTTTGGATTGGTTTGGATTGGTTTGGATTGGTTTGGATTGGTTTGGTTGGTTTGGATTGGTTTGGATTGGTTTGGATTGGTTTGGATTGGTTTGGATTGGTTTGGTTGGTTTGGATTGGTTTGGATTGGTTTGGATTGGTTTGGTTGGTTTGGATTGGTTTGGATTGGTTGGATTGGTTTGGATTGGTTTGGATTGGTTTGGATTGGTTTGGATTGGTTTGGATTGGTTTGGATTGGTTTGGATTGGTTTGGATTGGTTGGATTGGTTTGGATTGGTTTGGATTGGTTTGGTTGGTTTGGATTGGTTTGGATTGGTTTGGATTGGATTTGGATTGGTTTGGTTGGTTTGGATTGGTTTGGTTGGTTTGGATTGGTTTGGATTGGTTGGTTGGATTGGTTTGGATTGGTTTGGATTGGTTGGATTGGTTTGGATTGGTTTGGATTGGTTGGATTGGTTTGGATTGGTTTGGATTGGTTTGGATTGGTTTGGATTGGTTTGGATTGGTTTGGATTGGTTTGGTTGGTTTGGTTGGTTTGGGATTGGTTTGGATTGGATTGGGTTGGTTTGGATTGGTTTGGATTGGTTGGATTGGTTTGGTTGGTTTGGATTGGTTTGGTTGGTTTGGATTGGATTTGGATTGGTTTGGATTGGTTTGGATTGGTTTGGATTGGTTTGGATTGGTTTGGATTGGTTTGGATTGGTTTGGATTGGTTTGGATTGGTTTGGATTGGTTTGGATTGGTTTGGGATTGGATTTGGATTGGTTTGGATTGGTTTGGATTGGTTTGGATTGGTTTGGATTGGTTTGGTTGGTTTGGATTGGTTTGGATTGGTTTGGATTGGTTTGGATTGGTTTGGTTGGTTTGGATTGGTTTGGATTGGTTTGGATTGGTTTGGTTGGTTTGGATTGGTTTGGTTGGTTTGGATTGGATTTGGTTGGTTTGGATTGGTTTGGATTGGTTTGGATTGGATTTGGTTGGATTTGGATTGGTTTGGATTGGTTTGGATTGGATTTGGATTGGGTTTGGATTGGATTTGGATTGGATTTGGATTGGATTTGGATTGGATTTGGATTTGATTGGATTGGATTTAGACTGGATTTGGATTGGATTTGGATTGGATTTGGATTGGATTTGGATTGGATTTGGATTGGATTTGGATTAGATATTGATTGGATTGGATTGCATTTGGATTGGATTTTGATTAGATTGATCATCAGTTTTGTTCGATTTTTTTTTAAACTCAATTGTTTTGTGTATAAAAAATCTGAAGGGTTATGTACAAGACACGACCGCCCAACGTAAACTACGTAGAGCAGTTTGGTGCATTGCAGAATGTAGTCATATTTTAAGGTAATTCATTTGATTACTTATGTCACTGGTTTAAAACAAAATTACAATAACTTAAAATATAAAAAAGTGTTGGATACCGTAGTCAGGGGTGACGTCCGAGCCCTCACCGACAGTCTGGAGGTCGGATAAGAAATCCGTTCAAAAAGGTCACTTATAATTCAGTTTTATTGTTCTCAGATACTTTAAATCTAATTTAAAAGCATTATATGTAGTTGAAACAGTGGCCCATTCTCACCCCCATTTGATCCGTTGTCTCCTCGACGACGGTACGATAACTTAAAATTTTAACTTTAAAACCCCATGTGGTAATAATGCTTTTCGCAATTCCAACTGTTGCATTCGACTTAGAGTAAAATTAGTAGGGATTTAGTTTCATTCCATATTTTCGACCACTATTCTAGTTTATTTGTAGTAATATATAGGTGGAAATAGCGGAGTATGATTATTAAATAATACTATTCTGAAATAAATAGCGTTACATGGTTATGCTATCCCAAGCAGCACAGATGCGAGACAATACGCATCGGCCCTGGACCTTGCAAAGAATCTCTGCTCTGGCTACGGATAAACAGGTGCCTCTGTCCAATGGTAGTCAGAGCATCGAGCCATCACTGGTGGGAGAATACGAGCCTTGGACCTTTGGCAGAATCTCCGCCTTCTGTTATTTGGAGTGACGAGGAGTGGCAGAGAAGGGATAGTCGTATTGTTGAGTCCGACAAAGAAGCGCGAGTCGATAAAACCCGGTTGCGCCAACTAGAAATCAACAAATACTAGCCATGTACTGTTTTGACTCAAATTCCGAACATGACTCATATTCCGAACTTTAGCTTTTAAATGCCCATTTTAACTTTATTCGTGTAATTTTCTCCACAGGAGTTAGAATTCGTTTGTTATCTTGATCCTCAGTGCGGAAAACCAATGACAGTTTTAGTTTTAGGGCGCTAAAACGCCAGTGTTCGGGATTTGAGTCAGAACGGTACCAACAACCAAGTCATTCGGTTGAGATGCGCCAGAGTAGTAAACGCTGCGGACGGGAATAGGGTATTTGTGCTATTTTATTACAATCTAACTCCCACTATCTGGCAGTGGCATTATGGATAACATACTCGTGCAACCATATTATTAATATAATTGCAAGAATCTTAGATCCGGGAGCTAGAAAGTAATAGTTCTATTGTAACCTATAGCCCGTTTCAATAAAGTATGCGTTCCGAAGCTATAGCCGTTTACAATGATGATTGTACATGATGTACCCACAGAGTATCTGAAGTGCATTCAAACTTCCTGAATTAAAATTGAATTCTTTTGATTTTGGCGCATATTTAATAATAAAAATATAATTAACAATTTGCAGTTTATCATAAAATGGCTTACCATTTTCCTAAGTTATCTTTGAATCGAACATGTTTGTTCATCTGCATTGCGATTATCGCATTATGACATTGCATTGCCGTTGCTAACAATCGATCATCCTATCCTTGCACAAACATGCGCTTGTATGTATATCGCCGACTGCAGTCACTGCTGTGGCCCTACTGTTCGTGGCAAACTGGTGCGAAGCACCGCACAAAAAGAAGAGCCCAAAAATCAACTACACTGAACGACGGCCGAATGAGACTCACGTTGCGAACGGGAAAAATAGGTGCTGCCAAAATGGTCCAATACCCTACTTTAACGTTGATAATCAAATGTTTCAATATAATTGGAAAATTGGTGGAGAGTTTCCGAGTCGATTGATATATAAATCTCAAAAATCCATCGAAAGATGAATGCGCTATTAACGTTCAAAATCTTACATGATTTGGAAATTTTCATTTGTCACCCTGTATCCGAGTCTTCCCCTTAGACGTAGTTTACGTCAAAATCTATGTCGATTGGTGATGATCTTTCAATCCCGAAAAAAATCTTCTAGGGGAACTGTTCCATTTTCCATCTCACTGAACATATATTCATCTCATCGCGAAACAAAGAAAGACGGCAACAATTTCGTCGCTTCTTTTTGCTAACATGCGTGCTCACTGCTGAAAAAAATCACAAAAATAATAAACAAACCAAATACCTTTCCATTGCTTTGTTTTTCGTGAGACCAATATAGGAGCTATGAGATGAAGTCCAGGAGCAGTAACCCTATATATAAAACAAAGTTGGCATTTGCACGATCGCGCATCGCTCCAGAATAGTCAGTCCAATTTTTATCAATTTTCATTCGTTTTCTTCTCTTTTTAAAAGGAAAAATGTTATGATGAAATTGGAATGCTTTGAAAATCAAATCCCAATCTTTTCGATGAAATGATTTTTCGTACACTTTGTATGGAATTTAAAAAATGTGATGATCTATAGATGTAAAAACAAAAATGAAAGATCATTCTGAAGAATCGATTTGTTTTCTAGATAAATTGTGGACGCATAAAATTGTATCAGAAAATAATCGATCAATTTTTGGCGAGACAAAGTTCGCCGGGTCAGCTAGTTATAATATAGATATGGATGCGGTTTTATCAAATACCCAAAACATTGTTTTACCCGAACATGATTTAGCATCTATTCCCAACTGACATATTTTTTCCGAACTCATAACGACGCACGATAACACAACCGCATCACACTTAAAACGATCCATAAAGATCATTTCCTTCTAATGCAGACTGCACGACCGGCATATATTAACATGTGTTTAGGCATGCGTTTCTCAGCACTAAAACATTACTAATCACTATTGGAAAATATCGGAAACAGTTCATCTTTCAAAGATAGCCTTTCAATTTCACTCAGCACAGCTGCTGAAGTTCAACAAAACCAAAGATTGCCTCAATCCGCAACCGCCAAAGACTTTAATCGCCACTTCACGCCCTCGAATGGTTTCCGAGAGAAACGAAAAGCTGGCCTTTTCCCTCGCAGAATCCATCCATGCGCTCATAATGTTCGTTCGCACATGAATCGGAGTGAAAATCTGATGAATTAAACATGGTTGTTCGGTCGGACGGGGGCATTAAACGTCAAAGCATACTTCCTACACCGGCCATTCGGCCGGCGATTCCAAAGAAATGGCCAGGAACGTATATACGAAAACAAAAAACGCAACTGCCTACTAACTGGCCTTTAGTTGAAAGCTACGCGCGCCGGGCACGTATTAACCTCGATATTAGCGATTCATCATTAGGTTTAAAGAGGGGAAACGAAGGCTATTTTTACCGTTTTGTATATCGAACGTAAAGTTTAGCTTCCCGGGCAGTCGCAGAGGTCGTATGCATGGAGATTTGCACGGATATGAGTGTTAAAGCATGTATCCGAAGCGGTTAAAAACAGATTGGGTTATCACCGGAGTAGTTGACATCATATGTTGAACACTGATGTTGAATCTTGCTGAGCAACAGAATGACAACTTTCGTGATCATTTTCCAAGACTCTCATAGATGTGTAAAATTTATCCGCAAGCCAAATAGCACGTGCTATCAAAGCATTTACCGCCAGAATCAACCACGTTGCACTCAAGTTTTCAAAAATTTCGAAGCACCTTTTTTCTAAAGGTATGTTTTTCTAAGGCGACTATCTGGCGTTTTTTTTTTCGTTGCGATTAAAAATAAGAGAGGGAGTACATTTTTTTATCCGCAGTACAATACCATAATGCGAATGAAAAAAAACAAATCCAAACATATTACAAAGAAACTACACTCAACAAAAGTGAGACCAATTGATCAATGGGTCATTGTGTGGGAAAAATTCAAGAAATTTTGATTGGAAGTTAGCAAAGAGTAAAGCTTTCGTTGTCAGAATTTCATCACAAACAAAATGATTCGTTTGTGACAATTGTGATAGCGAAGCCCGAAGTATAATACAGATTTCATATGATGTTGGCAATATTCTATCCTGGAAACATTCGGTTTTAGCGACGTAATATGTATGCAAGATCAAAGTAAGCCCTGTGTGCGGTCGGTTGTTTTGTGTTTTTAACAGCGTATTCACGGAGATTTTCGTTTACTCATTAATAAGCACTTTCATGTGCTACCTATCTCTTTCGCTCTACAGTTCTGCGGCATAACTCATGAATGAGTAGCGGATTTGGTGCAACGCTAATTCACCTATCCACAGTGAACAAATCAGACTGTCCTCGAAACCGCCTGTTTTCTTTCACCAAATAACACATACACCGTAGACTAGCTCTACAACTAATAACCTCTAATGAATTGAAATTTATAAGAAACTAGTCGACCCGGCAGACGTTGTCCTGCATAGTAGGCGAAAATGCGCGTTGAGAAGTGCCTATGCGAAATTTCCATACAAATCTTCATTTTAGTATTTCATGATTTTCAACTTCACTAATGATTTTCCACAGAGGAAATATCATATAAACCCGTCGGAAACTATAACGAATGTAACTGTGTAAGGAATGAATAAAATCCATCCAGCCGTTTTCGAGTTAGGCGGATACGAACACAGACCATTTCATTTTTATTATATAGAAGAAGATAAGAGCTTTCGATACTACACATCAAATTAGATAAATACCTGCGTCAGGCAATAACTAAGTTTTGAGGAAGATCGGGTTACCAATCCCGGAAACGGAAACGGCTACCGCTTCTGCCTCATACGCAGGAGGTGGTGGGTTCAATCCCAAGCCCGTTCCATTCTCCTACTTTGTATCTTTTCGTATATTTCTCATGTTCTAGCAATCGCTAGAACTGGAAATGGGCTTTCATACCATTTCTATCTTCTATCCCCCTATATCTACAACTTCATAAGTTCTAGCAGGTAGTTGTTAGAATTCGAAATAAGCGAAAAAGTTCGTTTCGGCATCGAATTAAAATACTACACCACCCTTTCATTACTATCACATTGGCAACCCGTTAACCAAGACGAACCTCTGCCATAAAACCTAACCCCCAGATTCCAATAAAATTCCGCAGGAACTCGTGGCGAGTGCAGAGGTGTTCTCGGCTTGCAGTGGGCGAGTGATTGCATCATCAATTCCTTCCCATCCCCGAAGACCGTGAGGACGTGGCCAACGCCGTTGTCGACCTTCCAAAATACTAGAGCTCTCGGACTGTGCACATTGAGGTTAGCTATTTCGCACGTAAGAACATCCGCAAACACACCTGACAACACCCGAGTGACGACACTCGCTAGACACAGATAGACCACGTACTGATCAACGGACTGCATTTTTCGGACGTGATAGATGTAAGGTCCATCAGAATCCCGAACATTGACTCGAGCAGGAGCGAAGACCTCGATAACAGAAATTGGTATGAACTAGCCTTGCCTAAAAATAAATAATACCAATAATTAATATGCAAAATACTGCCGGTACTCGCATATCAGTCCCATTTCATTTTTTATCACTTTTGTGTTAACCTCAGGATTAGTGCATATTTAACATGTACTTACGAAAAAAGTTGTTAAAATTGATACTTTGTTCTGACGAAGTGCAAAAAAAATATCAAACAGTGCGTGTCCCATATTAAAAGTACTCGCATATCAGTCCCATTGTCTATAAATCCGTATTTTAAGATTTTCCACTGGTATTAAAATGTAATCATGGCAGTACAATATTGAAAAATAAATTACAGTAAGCCGAGAATTGTTAAATAACGTATATTTCATTATATACAAAAACTAGTTGACCCGGCAGACGTTGTCCTGCATAGTAGGCGAGAATGTGCGTTCCGAACTGCCCATGCAAAATTCGCATAGGAATTACAATTTTAGTTTTTCACGGTTTGCTCAACTTTACTCGTAATTTTCGCATTAGGAAATATCATATAAACCCGTTGGAAACTATAACGAATGTTTCTGCTGAAGAAATGAAAAAAATCCATCCAGCCGTTTTCGAGTTATGCGGATACGAACACAGACCCTTTCATTTTTATATATAAGACTAACCTAAAATTCAATAGAATTAAGAACACTCTTGGGGCCCTCCTTAGCCGTGCGGTAAGACGGTAAGACGCGCGGCTACAAAGCAAGACCATGCTGAGGGTGGCTGGGTTCGATTCCCGGTGCCGGTCTAGGCAATTTTCGGATTGGAAATTGTCTCGACTTCCCTGGGCATAAAAGTATCATTGTGTTAGCCTCATGATATACGAATGCAAAAATGGTAACCTGGCTTAGAAACCTCGCAGCTAATAACTGTGGAAGTGCTTAATGAACACTAAGCTGCGAGGCGGCTCTGTCCCAGTGTGGGGATGTAATGCCAATAAGAAGAAGAAGAAGAACACTCTTGGTTGACGGGTAAGCTTTGCCAAAATAACTTTTGATCCTTTCCGATGAGCGGAGAAATAGCTTTTAGTAGCGTGTTTTTGCGATTAATCTCCAATCCAACAGGGTGTTCTTGTATTTTCAAAGTGCTTGCCAAATCGAATCCAGGAGCAGTAATTTGCTTGAGTTGTTTTTTAGAAAACAATGTGCAACGATGGATTGGTTGGTCACAAAGTACAGAGCTACTGTACTTCAGTTCGAAACTTCCTTTCTCCACAACAATTCTTTTAATTTTATCGATGTACGGCCGTTTCTGTAACTTATTGAGAGTGTACTGGCTAACGCTGAAGGCAGTTTGAATAAATTTAGAAGGTTCCATGTTCAACACAACAACATTCTTTTTTGCTCGCAATACAGCATCAGTGAACTCCGGGAATGTAACTGGTGGCTTTTGACGTATGGATTTTTCCACGGCAGCGTGAAATGAATCCGCAGCCATAAAGGTGTGCCCTGATTCAAAAAATTTGAGGGTGATTTCCTTCACCTGCATTGTTGGAGAATTAACCAACAATATCAAGTGAAGGAAAAGCCCCCAATTTTTATTTTGGGCGGCACAATTATCTAGCCAGAACGTTAGTTTGCGATAGTTTCCAAGGTGTTCGATAACCCGATGGAAGCAGCTAATAATGTCGCTTGCTGACCTGCCTGCGACAGCTTCATTCCATAGGCAAGCTATTACTGAGTTGGATTTGGCGTAGTCCCCAACTGGCGCAAAAGTCTCATTAAAAGCCAGAAGACGTTGCAGAAACATGATCGTCTTGAAACCATCCAAACGAGGTAGCTGAATCACCTAAAGGAAGAAAGAGTTTTTTTGTTCTAGCTTTTAGGTAATTGGAAGAAATGTTTACCTTTTGTAAATCAACAGCTAGAACTATTTCGTTTGTCTTAGCAAGATCACCATCTTTCCTATACTCTTCGCGAGATTCATTTTGTAGACGCTTGTGGTCATTGTACCTATCACAAATAGAGCATCCATACTGAGATTCTTCATCTTCATGTCCCATAGAATTTTGATGTTCTTCAGCAGCAACACACGTTTCGCATTGCTCATGACCGAGCTTGACGATAGATATATTGAGCTTTTTTACAACAGAAAAAGGTATAGCTGACT
Source organism: Armigeres subalbatus (assembly GCF_024139115.2). Lineage (NCBI taxonomy): Eukaryota > Metazoa > Arthropoda > Insecta > Diptera > Culicidae > Armigeres > Armigeres subalbatus. Next base: position 225,299,817 of record NC_085139.1, read on the forward strand.
TTCAAATCAGGATGCGTCTCCTGATACTTTTTTTTTAACTAATTTTATTTGCTAATTATCTAATACATGCATTCATCTCTTAGACTAGGTGTTCCGTGTTTTCTTAACACTATCATATTTGCTATGTCATATTTTTAGTTATTAATAATACATTTCAATTGCCTCTGGCAGTTAGATTTTTTTTCCTCTGGTTGAATTGAACCATGTAGGAATTACAATGTTTTCAACTTAAACTAATCTTATCCTATTTTATACTAAGGGTACAAGGAGTAAATCGTTGCAATAGAAGATTGCAACGATTTTTGTCTAAAATTGGAAATTATTTTGTTGGACATTTGTTGCAATGTCTCAATATTAGAAATTCTATGAAGTTCATTGGTACTATACCACGGAGGCAACTTCAGAATCATTTTCAGAATTTTATTTTGAATCCTCTGAAGTGCCTTCTTTCTGGTATTGCAGCAACAAGTCCATATTGGCACAGCATACAACATGGCAGGTCTAAAAATTTGTTTGTAAATCGAAAGTTTGTTTTTAAGACAAAGTTTTGATTTTCTGTTTATAAGTGAATATAGACACTTAATATATTTGTTACATTTGGCTTGAAGGCCTTCAATGTGATTTTTAAAAGTTAATTTTTGATCTAGCAGAAGTCCTAAATATTTAGCTTCGCTAGACCAATTAAATGGAACCCCATTCATAGTGACAATATGTCTGCTAGAAGGTTTCAAATAAGAAGCTCTCGGCTTATTATGTGGGAAAATTATAAGCTGAGTTTTGGAAGCATTCTGGGAAATTTTCCATTTTTGCAAGTAAGTGGAGAAAATATCCAAACTTTTTTGCAATCTACTACAAATGACCAGTGGTGGAAATACTCGCTTCACGAGTAAGAAAAGAGTGTAATTGGGCGTACCAAAAATGCCATACTCGCGCGAACCAACTGCCTGCATTTTTCTAGCGCTTGCTTTGTTCGCGAGTACGGGCAGAGCAAAAACAAAAAGCTGGGCTGTATTTTGTTCGGGAGTAAAAATACGGTCGCGAGTTTTTGTGATTACTTCGAATACAATGGATAGATGTGACTTGACATAAACACAATAACAATAAACAATTGTGTTCTTGCTCGAACATCAGTGAGAAATAAGTTCCGAGGCTGTTTTATGACTTTTAGCAAATTAACCCGAATGACTCGCGAAGCTTCACGAACATTTTTCGGGGTTCGTTTTTTTGTTTTCTCTGCGAGTAGTAGGTAGGCAAGAAAAAGGCAAAACAAATGTTCGCGAGTCTTTTGCATTGCCTACTTCTTGTTTTGTGGGTAAGATTCGCAAATTTCCACCACTGCAAATGACACGAAGGCTACGCCCTTTGGCTGAGAGACCTGTGTCATCTGCAAACAAAGATTTTTGACACCCTGGTGGTAAATCAGGTAAGTCAGAAGTAAAAATGTTATACAAAATGGGCCCCAGTATGCTGCCTTGGGGGCACCAGCCCTTACAGGTAATCTATCAGATTTAGAATTCTGATAGTTTACCTGCAGTGAGCGATCTGATAAATAATTTTGGATCAGTTTAATAATGTACAGAGGAAAATTAAAATTCATCAATTTTACAATCAAACCTTCATGCCAAACACTGTCAAATGCTTTCTCTATATCAAGAAGAGCAACTCCAGTCGAATATCCTTCAGATTTGTTGAGCCGAATTAAGTTCGTAACTCTTAATAACTGATGAGTGGTTGAATGCCCATGGCGAAAACCAAATTGCTCATCAGCAAAAATAGAATTGTCATTAATATGAACCATCATTCTATTTAAAATAATCTTTTCAAACAGTTTGCTTATTGAAGAAAGCAAACTGATTGGGCGATAACTAGAAGCCTCAGCTGGATTTTTTTCCGGCTTCAAAATTGGAACAACTTTGGCGTTTTTCCATTTATCTGGGAAGTATGCCAATTGAAAACATTTGTTAAATAAATTAACCAAAAAGGATAAAGAACGCTCAGGAAGTTTTTTGATAAGTATGTAGAAAATACCATCATCACCCGGGGCTTTCATATTTTTAAATTTTCTAGTAATAGATCTCACTTCATCCAAATTAGTTCCCAACGAAGGATCAAAAACATTATCTTGGTTGATAATGTCAGCATGAGTTACCAATGGCCATGGTCAGCATGAGTTACCAATTGGCCACACAGCTGACTTGAATCCGTTAAAACCAAATCAATTGTCGAAGGATTTCGAGTGGATGAAAAACAAGTTGGGCCATTGGGATATTGAATAGTATAATATCCCGCAGAACAATCTTCAAATAAAATTTTGCCGTTGGAATTGTTTTGAGCATTATTCCATGAACGGTGTTTGGCATTGAAGTCACCAATTACGAAGAATTTTGATTTGTTGCGAGTCAGAATTTGAAGATCAGCTTTCAACAAATTCTTTTGCTGCCCATTGCATTGAAAAGGCAAGTAGGCTGCAATGAAGGAAAATTGTCCAAAATTTGTTTCAACAGAAACTCCCAAGGTTTTAAAAACTTTGGTTTCAAACGAAGAAAATAATTTATGTTTGATACGTCTATTAATGACAATGGCGACCCCACCACAGGCGCTGTCAAGACGATCATTTCTGTAAATAAAATAATTTGGATCTCTTTTAATGGAGAGTCCGGGCTTTAAATAAGTTTCTGTTATAATGGCAATATGCACATTATGAACTGTTATGAAGTTGAATAATTCATCTTCCTTACCCTTTAGAGAGCGGGCATTCCAATTTAGAACTTTCACACAATTATTTAGATCCATTAAAACGGAGTCCGATAACAATTTTTTGTGTGTACTTTATACCAACCTGAACAGCTTCAGGAATGGTATTTGCTTTGAACATTGCATCAATCATGTGATGCAATTGTTCAGTTAAAAAATCAAAATCGGGAGCAGTCATGCTACCTGAATCGGCAACATGACCGTTATTTTCCGTTGGGACATGGGTATAAACCTCATTTTGAGAAGAGAAATTTTGTCTACCAGCAGCGATGTTTGCATACGTAGGTACATTCGAAAAATTGGAATTTACTGAAGTGCTTGCTACCCGTTGACGAGCGGCAAAATTTGTTTGTGAATTGTGGTGGGTATGAATTGCTCGACCGGTAACTGGTTTCGAAATTTGAGCGTTTGAAAAAATTCTACCCGTCGAATCTGGGATCCGATTGGAATTTCCCGTCATCAATTTTGCACGGGAATTCAAAACTTTTTTGCGTGAAGGGCATTCCCAGAAATTGGATTTATGATTGCCCCCACAATTTGCACATTTAAATTTATTGGAATCTTCTTTCACAGGACATGCGTCCTTGGCGTGAGAGGTTCCACCACAAATCATGCATTTAGCATCCATGTGACAATGTTTGGTTCCATGACCCCACTTTTGGCACTTACGGCACTGGGTTTTGGAAATTTCCCCCAGGCCTGCGGAAATGTTCCCATGTAACACGGAGATGGGACATAATACAGGCCTTTTCCAAACTTTTCATATTATTTAGTTCACTTTTGTTAAAATGAACTAAATAAAATTCTTGAGAAATGCCCCTCTGGGAAGTACCAGAGCGAGATTTCTTTTTCATCTTAATTACTTGAAAATCCAAGTAATTGAGAAATTTCATTTTTAATCTCTTCCAGTGATTCATCATCACTGGAGAGACCTTCAAGTCGACTTTGAACAATCGCTCAGTTTTGTCGTCGTATGTGTAGAATTTATGCCGCTTCTCAGTTAAATACTGAAGTAGACATTTGCGATCGTCAAAGCATCCCGGCAAAACGCGACAGTCAACCGTCCTGGCAATCTGAAACGAAACCTTGATCCCCTGAAGGTTACTCAAAATCTCATTCCTGAAGCCAGAAAACTCGACAACAGATACCACAATTGGCGGAATCCTTTGCTTTTCGCATGAATCGAATCACCTGGGCTAGAGGTATATTCAATTTGCTCAATTTCATCATTAATCAAATCGAACTGATTGCTCAGTTCGATTGGAGAAGAATTATTTCCGATATTAGAGTTAGAAGGAATATCTGAATTCTCCAGCTTCCTTGTATTTTTCCGCGCTTAGGCAGGACGGTCTTGAAACCTTGTTTCTTTGAAGGAAGTGGAGAATTCAGAGACTCCCTTCCTCTTGTTTTTATTAATGCTCATGGCTGAGCGTGGAGACGTAACCTTCTAAGAGTTTTTTTTTCCCAGAACGGTGTCCCTGCAGGATTACCACCGCTTGTCGGAATTTTACTTCCGCAAACGGGTCCAACGTAAAACGAAGGCACGGGTCCTTGCAAAGATCGTAACGGGACCAGTGGGTACAAATAGCGCTAAGAAGCACCGTTGAAATTAAAATAGCTTCGGGTAGTATTAAAAACTTCCTTCCGCAAAGAGAGAAAGAACCGCACAGCACGAAAGCACGATGCGGTCTGCGTCTCCTGATACTGCTCATACATTTTCCTCTGCGTAATATCTGATGGTAAGTAAAAAAGATATTTTAGTTACTAGATAAAGATTGTCGCTGTCGTCGCTGTCCGGAACATCTTTTGCTGGCGAGGATAGGGGAGCTAAATGTCAAAGAAGGAAAATCCATACGATTTGACAGGTATGTACCACACATGTTTCGGACAGCAGAACAAAGGGAACCGAAGCGACAATCTTTATCTAGTAACTAAAATATCTTTTGTAAGTAACGTCTGTTTGGTGCATGTTCCCGCCGATAGTGGGATATTGTAGGATTGTACATGAGGATGTGTGCTTCTACAGCATTTCTGCGATCAGTGCTCCGTTTATATTTGCCACGCGTTTTCGGTTTGACTGAAATGTTGTCCTCATCAGAGACAAGGCAACGATAAATCATATTTCTGTAAAAGAATCTATATTTGATCTCATGTAAACATTTGTAATACCAGAGATCTCTTACCCGCAATTTTCTCCGTAACCAACGGTGTTAAGAAAAAGCTTTCGACAAACTCGCATGACCCGTTTGTCAGCCATCTCAAGTGAAAACCGATATGAGTGTTGCTTACGAGGTCCCTTGATATCATGACGGTGGGTGCTTCTGGTTCTAACGGATACTCGGTTTACTCTCTCGCGAAAAAACGCTGCTTGTCCTGCGATGTTTAACTTCCAGAAAGCTCGATGTATAACGATGCGATCTTCCATCGATACATTATTCGGGCAACCTTTTCTGCAACCGCATAGAGCGAGTTTCGGTGGATGAGAAACTCGGCGCTTTTTTGCTACAACAGCTCTACGTTGTTCTTTCTTTGTTCGCTTTCGTTTTCTCCTGCGCTGCTCTGCGAAATAGCTTCCTTCGGAATCTAGAGTTTCACTGCTGCTTACATCCTCCACCGACTGGTTATCAGTCATATTCAAGTCATCAATCCGACTAAAAGATTCTATCTCCGTGTATGAAGAATCGAGATATAACGCCCACGTGCGAGACACTTCCAGGTACTTTCCGTTCTGATTATTTGAATCGAACCCATAAAAATCACCTTCCGAACTATCACTATCACTACTCAGTTCACTACCGTAGAGTTTAATTGCATCGAGAGCAGACATTTTTCACGATATGTAATGAATGTCAACCTTGTGCTTTCAAAATACAATGTGTCATCATGGAGGAAAATCAAAGTAAGCGAATAATAGGGCTAGTATGCGAGTACTTTTGGTACATTTAAATAAAGTACCCGTCCCAGTGTGGGGATGTAATGCCAATAAGAAGAAGAAGACCCGAATAAGCAGTCCCATTTAGTTTTATCTCATTTTGGTAATTGAAAAACAAGTTATCTATTGATATTTTAATTTTAGACGATAAATATATAGGGTTTCTTACCCATTCCCGGCCTAACATGCGTACGACTGCATTATTCAATCGATATTTATGATATTTAGACTGTATTGGGGTTCACTTCTGCTTAAAAATAGCTATTCGTGCTAAATATGGTTCAAAAAAGCTTTTATTTGATTTAATTTAACGAGGTGCAGGACTCATATCAGTCATAGCGATTGCCATTCCGGCATATCAAAAAACCAGTTCCCGGCCTAAGCAAAATTTCACTCAATCTCTCAACATTTTACTCTCATTCTCTCTCGGGACGATAGAAAATGCGACGTAAACAAAAATATGCACGTTCCACGACAACAAGATGCCAGATGGTATTATTCATAATCAGTTTTATTTGGTTGAGAAGATATATCAACTCATCCAAATTTCTTCCAATTACTTAAAAACAATGTTTATTTCACCTTTTAAAATCATGATAGCGTCAGCGTATTAGACAGTTTTCCTATTAACGATAAAGGATCATTTTCATAATCCTGGCCTTTTGGCAGCACGGTGCGGCTAGAAGTTCTTGGGCCGAGGTGAATTTTTGTTCGGTTTGAGGATACATTTTTAAATGTATTCTAATATGTTTATAAAAGTCCTGGTGAAACAAACAAATAGGAAGGATTGAAGTGCGTTAGTTTAGAATTATTGTGTGGTGTTTAACAGCTTCAAGCAATGATTGTGTCGAGAACTGTGACGATTTTCAGGTAGGTGTTTATATGATGATACCGTTTTGTAAAAGTGGAAAGAATCACTCCGGCTCAGTGGTGTGCATCGGAGAACGAAATATTGAAATCTACATTTTTATTTTCTACAATTGGATCAATTAGGAGTAAAAATATTGAGTACTGTGAAAAATAAATGGGAGACTTTTTAAAAATTATCAATCATAAACCTACGGCTTCCAAACAGTATAAATCATTAGTTTTTTGTGCAGTGAGCCGGGAACCGGGTCCATAGGCCCAAGTAGTGATTTACCCTATTGTAAAGGAAAGTTTCTGAAGGATATCGTCGATTTTTACTGATGTTTGAAGCGATAATCAAACATATTATATGATTAAATACAAACTTAGTTTTCCTAATGCCTTCATTTTCGGAATGGGACTGATATGCGAGTACCGGCAGAATACTTGAGGCATAACATGCTTAGGTATTTCAATACCAAACGAATAATGATTTGTGATGAGTTTGGTATTATAATAACAGAGTATGTTATGCATAACGTATTGTACATATTAATTCTTGGTATTTTTTGTGTGTTTTACCTCTTATGCAAGGCTAGTTCATAACAGAGTATGGTATCAATAACATAATGATGTATTATTGAGTTAATTTCTTCTGCTCGGGTCGGATCACTAACTTGATTTCGCAAAAAATTCGGGCGTGACTATCCAGCGTCACGAATTCACGAAATTACAGAACGATGCGTTCCAATGGCCAGAGGAGTCGTCAATGGTCCATTTTATATTCATACTGCACTTCCTGATAGAAAACCACGAAAAAAGAGCCGTCCAGTGACATGCTTTGACAATAGAACTTAAATGTCTCGTTCCACAGATTTCCTTGGAGCACTTTATAGGTTCCAGAAGTAATGAGAATCGGTAATAATCCATTAAATATTCACTCCTCGCTTCCTGATAGAAAACCATGAAAAACGAACCGTCGAATGACCAGTGGTCGGTTCCATGGACATATCGTGAAACAACATTCAATTTCTAGTTCAGGTATCCCTGAATTGTCAAAATCGGATAATAATTGACAATTTTTTTTTTGTTTATTCCTTTTATTTATTTGTTAGACACTCTGTGTTACTTAACCGCTGCTGTGCTGAGATCTACTGTGATACTCTACTGTACAGAATACACACAGGATCTGTATTTAGATTTCTATTACTCATTATTGTTGTCGTTGCCAGTCCATCTCATAGTGAGTCCAATGAGTCCGTTTGTCCATGTTGTGTATTCAATTATCGTTGCATTGTTCGGTTGTTATTTATCCGGGTAACGTTGGAGGAATGCCTCCGAGAAGAACAAGTTGTCAGTCGTCATCAGGCAGCCGTGACGGTAGGGCGCGTATCCCAAACGCCACTGTATGGGCTGCGGATCTGGCAACTGACGAGGGTTTGGTGGAGGGGCTGGGAATTGAACCCATGACCATTCGCTTGTAAGGCGAACGTGTAGCCAACTACGCTACGGGACCCCCAATTGACATAGTTACAACACATTTAATTATGCCCAAAATTTGCATATACCAATTATCTTGGACATCCCCTGTGGGTAGCTTCCTGGTAAATTTACTGGAGGAATTTTCAAAGGATTACCTGAAGAAATTCTCTAGAAATTGCTTAAGGTAGTTTTGAAAGAAGTCTTATGGAAATTTCAGGAAAAATGCCAAGGAACTTGCTAAAAAACCCATAGAGGAAATTCTAAAAAAAAATCCGAGGGAATTTCTTAAAGAATCTTCCGAAGGAATTCGTAAATTAATTTACGAAGAAATTCCTAGGCAAAGCTCTAAGAAATTCCCGAAGTAATCCGAAGTTAAGAAGTTTTGACGGAATGTCCAAAGGAATTTTCGGAGAAATCCAAGCCTGTCGAAGGTTCCTTCAGGAGTTACTTTGAAAAATCCTTCAGAATTCAGTTTCATCGGATATACCTTCAGGAACTTGTTCAGGATTTCTTAAGGAAATTTTGACCTAGAACTTTGCAAGAAGTATCAAAAAGAGTTCTTAGAAGAATTTCTGAAGGAACGCGTGGAGGAAATTTCGAACTAATTCCTGAAGGAAATTCCAAGGAAAACCCGAAAGAATCTCAAAGCTTTTCCGTAATTCGTTTCCGAAGGAATTTTTTGGAACTCCTTGAGGCCGTTTCCGAGGGAGTTCCTGGACGAATCTCCAAATAAATTTCTGGAAGAAATTGCGAATCAATTACTAAATCTGAAGGAATTCCTGGCGAAATCTAGGAATTACTTAAGAAATACCCATAGGTGTTTCCTCTGTAAGGATTTTCTTCTATTAGAAATTTCTTCATTAATTCCTTTGAGAATTCGTCCGGAAATTCCTTTAAAAATTCCTTAAAAAACATCTTTTATAGATTCCTCCGGAATTCTTTTGGGAAGTCTTTCAGAAATAGCTTCAAAAACTCTTTTAGCAGTTCCAACGGGAATTATTTTCGAAAGTCCATTCAGGCTCTCTTTCAAAAATGCCTTCAAAAATTCATTTGGAAATTGCTGCACGAAACCCTCCAGGAATTTCTTCAAAAACTCCTCCAAAAAGTAATTTGAGAACTCCTGAAGATTTTTTTTCCTTAAATTCCTTCGGATGTTTTCCCATGGATTTCTTTAAAAGTTTCTTCGAAAAGCCTTCGAGATTCCTTGGTAGATTCTTTTGGATTTTCTTCCAGGAAATGATTTGAAAATAAATTAGACAACGGAATAGTTTCCGATGGAGTTACTAATTTAATTTTTAAAACCTGCAAAAGTCATGTTTATCAGAGAACCTGGTAGAGGACGTGAGCTTCGGGGTAGACCGCGCATTCGCTGGCTATTTGCAATCGAGGAAGATGCGAGTGCATCCGGCGTGCAGGGAGACTGGCGACTAGCGCTCCAAGCACGAGCAACTTAGAACAAGAAATTCCCCCTAAGCGTTTCCCAAGACGCTGCATTTTTCAACTTTGTTTTACAAATTTATTACAATTCATACAGCTTTACAAATATTTTTCCAAATTTTTTGGAATAAAATCTATGCGAAATGCAGTTTTGGAGGATCCACTTTCAAGCCAGTGACGCAATCCAGATAGTCGTCCCGCGTTTCGCAGGACGCTTGCTGGTCACATTACCTTAAGGAAATTTCAAAGACATTCCTTATGCAATATCTGAAAGAATTTATTCAAGGAATTCATGGAACTCAAAATGGACCCAAAATCGTCAGCAGCGGTGACAGGTCTACACAGACAAAAATATGTTGTGATTTTAAATGTACTTTCAAAAGAATTTAAATTGTGCTTGCTTGTAAAATTCAATCAAATACAATTGAATATCGAATGTTTATTCGTTTGTTGGAATCAGTTGCAATTTTACACATCGTTGAATTTTCAAAATTATTTACGGTGTAGTTTTATGATATCATATGCCCGATCTATAAGAAAGGGCATTAACTAGTGTGTGTCAATTACAGTAAGTACAATCTAGAGTACAGTCCTAGAGTATAATGTAATCGGTAATATTTTTTATAACTTCATTACAGTGGTTTTAAAAACATACTTAAGCACATCAACTTAAGCTCAACAACTTGCACTAAAAGCATAAATAAATAATTCAGGTTATAGTTACGGCCGACTATAGGTTCGCCAATTCCGGTGGAAGATCGGTCTCTAAGAAGAGTTCTAAAGCCCCCTTCGTTGCTGTACTCGAGAGCACGAGCGGCGGCTTGGGAAGCGCAGATGAAACTTATTCAAGAAGAGAAGCAAATGAAAGGGCCGGAGTTGGAAGAGCAAGAAGAATTACAGAAGCTCGAGCTAGAAAAAATCACAAAGGGTCATCAGCGGATTTACAGGAGATGCCGCAATTGTATCCACAATCGCATCAGCAAATGGTGTATCTTCCCCATCATCCATCATCGGCTCGAGAAAGTCAAGGACACGCGTGGCTTCAACCACACAAAGATGTCAACAATGACAACAAGTGCTAATTGAACTTGAATTCTAGCACAGTAGTAGTCAGGTAGGTAGTCAACTTCCAAAGATCGATGAAAACCCAATAGACTTACATATTTTTATTATTTGCTATGAGCAGTCTACAAACGCGTGCGGTTCCTCGAACGCCGAAAACTTAATTCGATGAGCGATGCAATATGATCCAAAGAAGAGGTTTATGCAGGAGGCAAGCTTGGACGGCTTTGCACTCAGAAATGAAAGTAATCTAAGAAAGGTTTGAAGTTAAACTTATTTGTCATTTCTGAGAGATATACAAGCTTTGGTTTAAAATATATACTATATATTATTTTAATTTAAACTAAGTGTGATTAATGTAAGAATATATGTTTCTTCGCATTCTTTTTTGGATATTGTTATGATCTTCGCACGCGTAGTGAATTTTATTTGTTTCGTGTCATTACGTGTCATTAACCATTGAAACCAACAGCGACAAAAATGTGAGAAATTTAGCATATTGTAAAAGATGTGAATATATTCATTTTAATTGTTTTTTTTTTCTTCTTGATTCAATAGCATGCAGAAGAGAAAATCATACTGCACCGTGTGAAATTCGGAAATTGTATGTGGAAGATGGTAAAGCATTCGAGCACGCCTTTCCGGAGGAAATTCCACGACGATTGACACGGAACAAAATAGCCATCTTCATCGTATCGTTCATCCGCTTCCACGTGTGCCGTAGCGGCCGTTTAGACATCGAAGAGGACGGCTGGAAGTACAAACTCGTCGCAAAATACCAATCGGAATGCAGATTGTGAAATGTCCGTCCAACTCCGGCGTAACACCGATAAAAACCTAGATAGCAGTCACAAGCGGACGCAGGACGACGATGCTTTTACGGCGATCACAGAATCGGTAACGTTATATCAATGGTGAACTGCCAAATAACTGCGGTTAGGATGGGGGTTGACTGTAAGTTCAACGGGTATGCCATGCCGCTACTTTTCCAGTTTGCGAACTAAAGATTGGCAACGAAGTGAACTAACAGTTAGATGGAGTTAGGAGTCAGATGATGCCGAGGATGTGGTCGTTACGAATTGGACGCGATGAAGACAAATGTGGTGCATGATGAACGTAAGTATCGAACTATTGTCTATAAACAAAAACAGACGCCTAATGGTAAATCAAAATTATTTTTAGCTCAGCGCCAGAGTCTCCATGAAGTCAACCCTGGTCTACGTTGCAGTGTTTCTTTTTACGAAAACGCCGACCCCTCAAGATGGGAAAATTTCTACCGTGGCGGAAATTCGTCCCTCCAGCCTGATGCTGACAAACTCCTCCGTTTCGTTTACGAAGCTGCTGATTCTGACCATGGGAAGCTTTGCTCCATCAAGAAGCCTCGCAAGAAGCAGCGAATTAGTGTCCATACAAGAATAGAAATTAAGAACCTTGCATATAGTGCTTGACGATGTGATAGCAGGTCAATGCGTACCACGGAAGATGGACTGCTGCATGTTTTCCTCATCGCTACGATAGTGTTCCATATGAATGATAGAAAATATTGGTTGTGCTTACATCACGAAGAATAAATAAAAATAATAATATATTTGTTTAGATTTGTACATAAATCATTTTACAAACAAAAAGAAAAAAAAGTAACATAACCTAAAAAATATGGATCATTATTTAGACGGCACAATTAAACCTAAAGAGTAATAAAGTCCATTTATACTAATCCTCGATTTTTTAAAAGTTATACTATGCCGGTATAGTCGAATCAAATACGAGCTTGGGGTCAACCAGGCGAATAGGCAATTAGTATGACTTTTAACCTATTAAGTATAAATTTATTTCTGAGTGTGGGACAGATCGTCCCAAACATTTTCTCGAATGACGTTTAGTTGAACGTCATTTGGTCGAAGAGGCATTTGGTGTAATGGACATTTAGTAGAATGACCATTTAATAGAAATGACATTTAGTCGAAAGGACATTAAGTCGAAAGGACATTTAGTCGAATAGAAATTTAGTCGAATGTTGAAAGTGAGCTTGCAAATACATGGATGAACTGATTGGAGGAATTCAGTAGACGTGAGGAAATTCAATTTCGTTGATTGACATTTCGTTTTGTCAAATGACAATTCGTCGAAAGAACGTTTAGTCGAAGGAAAATTTGGTCGAATTAACGTTTAATCGAAAGTAAAGTACAGCATTGACTTTCTTATTCTTTTCATGGGAATTCATTCTTTCACTTAGTATTCATACAATAATAAATTCAGAACAAAATTCCCTTCCAATCATAATTCGTTAATGATTAGTCGAAAACTTAATTTACGACATTCGACCCAATGTCTATTCAGCTAAAGTCGTTTTCGTTTTTGCGGTGTAGCTACACTGGTGCTACACTTTTTCACCAGAAATGTTCGTTTTTGATTTTCGTGCTACACTACATCACCAGACAGTGTAGCACCAGAACAAATCAGAGTGTGCCATGTAGTGTAGTTTGTTGTCAAGTTTCTTCCGTTGTTATTGCTTTCTTTTTATGGTATCCATCAGGTATCCATAACAAACAAACCCAAATACACTAAATACGTTCGTTCTTGCTGTGAAAAATTCTGCATTAAATGGTGTAGCTACACATCAAAAACAAAAACGACACAAGGTCCATTCGATGAAACAGCATACGACTAAATGTCTTTTAAACATGTGGCAGGGTTTGCAGAAATCGATCTCAATAAAACGAAAAACAATAAAAGAGAGGAAAAATCCTCTTCGAATCATAGCAAGCCATGAAAACAATTCTATCGCATTTGTATACAAGTTGAAGAAAAACTGATTTGGTAAGGCGCCCTCCACCGAGGGGGTTTGATACAACGCTTTATTCTCGCTCATTTAATGTTGGGTATCATTTTTTGACGTAGAATTACGTCTTTCCGGAACATTGGGGGGTCATTCTGCAGTTTCAAATTTGAGAACGTCACGAAAAGTGGTCAGGAAGTATGGGCTAATAACTCAGCCGTCTTCCAACCGATTTTAAAGATTTTGGTGTTAATCGATCGACGAACTCTTTAAGATTTCGCTCAACTATCGAAAAAATCCATTCAAAGTGCTGAACTATTGAAAAATTGAATTTTACTAGGCACGGCGTGCACGGTACGAAAATTCCTCTCCTCTTTGAGCGAGACTGTGGCCCTGAAAAGGGCCGTTTTAAGTGAAGCTACTTCCTTGTTCATTCATTAGGAGCTGACTTACTTGGTGACGACTTTGGAACCCTTTGAAACGGCGGGCTTGGCCAGCTCGACATACTCGACGCCTTCGACGAGACGCCCTTGATGATGTTTCTTCTCAGCCTTTTCACCGCCGGTGATTTCTGGTCGGCGCTGCGATGTAATTGTCCTGCCGATTTTCCGAGAAAATCAGACGGTAAGCCACCAGTCTCTACTACACTCATCTTATGCACCTTTGTGCGAGCACTGGCCAGCTGGGAATTGTCCTTATAACCAGAGTATAGGTCATCTGCAGTACATTCGACAGCCTCTCGATCCATCAATGCCACAGAGTTATACCGTTCGACATCAGCGTTCCGATGGAATAACCGGATCCCTCGAGGGACATGCTGCCGACACCACTCCTCCGTACGGAACCTGCTTTCAATAAGCTCGATTTCCTCAGACGACATCCGCTCACCGTTGCCAATGGGTAGAAGTCGAGAGATTGCCATAAAACGGCGCCATGCATGGAGTTTATGCTCGGTTTAAACACCGCCCGTGCATTGACCGGTGGCAATTGACGAAGATCGCCGCAAAAATACGATCGGCATTCCACCGAACGGATCGTCGTAGTTCCCGTGATTTCTTGAAGCCGGACATGTACTGTGTTGAGGACATCAGCAGCCAGCATGCTTGTTTCGTCGATAATGATGAGCTTCACGTTGGCGAAGGCGTTCCGGTACAGTTGTAATGCCTCGAAACTCAGCTTTGAGCTTTGCCTACGCGACATGCAAATCCGGAATGCGGAATGCACTGTTGTTCCACCTATTGCGACCGCTGCTTTTCCAGTGGATGCGCATGCTACATAAGCGTTGTGCTGCTTATTATGAGCTTGGCTGTACCGGTTCACTGTCTCCATTAGAATGCGCAAAGTGAACGTTTTGCCACAGCCCGCCGGGCCAGTGAAGAATATTTGCACTGGTTTGCAGTTTTCTTTAGAGGAATGCAAGCTGTGGATTACTTGCACGATCAAATCCCGCTGCTCTGCATTCGTGGCACGCACCATTTCACAATATTCTTGCTTTGACAAGACATTTGATCGCTGTTTGACGACAGCTGCCAAAGGGTCCTGTTGGCAAGTTGTGAATATCGTCATCATTCGGCTCCATGACGATCGTGCGGACGAACTCATCGCGCTTCTGGTCGGCAATCACCTGCTGCTCATCGTCTTCGCTGCATATGCGGATGTATTCCTCCACAACCTGATCCAAGTTCATTTCGCAGTCATACTCCTTGTGCTTTGCCAAAATGGCGGCTTCGTTGTCTTCATACAACTTCAGGAACTTGTTCCGATCAAGTACATCGCAGACTTCATTCCTGAACGGTAGGACGAGGAGAACCAACTCACGTTTATAGTCGACCATTTCCGCCATACTGTACGAGCACCAACGCAATACACGTGGAACTAAACGGAGTCTATATGAATGCTTCGTGGATCTTTCTTCCGAATAATATGCTGCGAAATCCGCCAAGCAGATATCATCCATTCCTCGGCGCAGTTCATACCGTTGGATGATGTTGGGATATGTAAAGCCATTCGATTGCGACAATGTGGGAATTGATCCGCGGTTCAGGCTTGTTCGACAAGTAGCACACGCCAAAAACCCTTCCACCGTTTCGAAATAATTTGTTGCCAGTAACACGGCAGCATTTGAGTCGGAGATTGGTTTCAAATCATTCCTGAACCAGATTCTAGCACACACATCACAAGCGCAACCGAAATCGTTTTCCACGAAACGTTTCTGGAACTCCCGATCAGCCCGATCGAAATTGGGTTTGTCTTGTGTTAAAAGCGAAGAAATATGTTCGCCATCATCAGCGACAGCAGACACGTTTTCTTCAACGTCACCACGCTCATCATCGACATCTGCTCTTGCGGACTGCATCACAACATTTTCACCGGCGTCGGAATCTTCATGATCAGAGTTTACGACCGTATCAGCACGGATTAAGTTGAATTCTACTCGAAGAAATTGTAACACGGGAAGATTAATCCTTATTGACAGACAGATATACATAATTGACAGATGCATTCGCATTTAAAATTACTGTACCAAGTACAATAAGACATTTAAAAACATAAAAAACATAAAAGATGAAAAATTATTGCCAAGCGTACTATAAACAACAATAGCATAGTAGTATAAAATTCAAGTAGCATGTGTTTAGGATATATTTGTACAAAACACACTATCCAAAAGTTTAAGTAAATCTTAACTTTATGTCATAAAAATCTATTTGTTAAAATTTTGCGATTCGCTGGAATCTAATATGTTATTGTTCCAAATATAAAATTCAAAATTCAATTGAATCAAATAATAAACAAGTAAAAGACACCGATGATTTAATACGACCCAATAATTCATTAAATAAAAATAATATTTGAGAAGCTCCAACTATTTAATTCAAATTCAATCCGAATCATACTCAAATTCAGAACAAAATAATATGTCCGAAAAATATATCGAAATTCAAACTTAAGACAAAATAGAAATTCGGTTCAAATCTTATCCATTAATACATGGATGCATAATTCAAACACAATCGATTTGCAAATTTAATTCAACACCAAATCAAAGGACCAAATCTTACAGATTGTGTGATTTCAACTCTACTGGCAGGCTAATGTATCCTACCAAGTGAATGAATTCGGATATATATTAACAAATTGAATATCTAAGAACTTTTGGGCTTTTGAGATTGGAATTATATTGTTCCATTTATTGTTTAGCAATTTATAAAACCCAACAAACAATTCAGGCTAAATAAGCTAATAAGTAAACATTTGCAGAATATATTTCAAAGTATTTGAAGAACTTCAGCCGTAAAAGTACTTACCATGTTGTCAATGCTACATTTATTGAAAATAATGTATAAATTATGTGTAATAACAATGTAATACATTCGACGACAAGCGAAGAGAAATAGAGGTAAAATAGAAAATATTCGTTGACAAATTTCACATTTATAGATAAATCTGCTATATAAAATGATAAAATGCAAAATTTCTATACTGTCATCATAGAATTTGAAGATTAGTTCACATTATTGATATGTATTGACACATTTGCTGCTAATAATAACTTCCTACCTCGAGTTGAGGGCCCTTCGCCAGCGTCCCAACCGGTAGCCGACGACGTACTACCCTTGGCCGCTTTCAACTTGGCCCGATAACTCCGTGCCCGATCAGCGTCCGTCCTTGGAAGCTTTGAGGGTGCGTCCGATTGTTGATCCCTTTCACGCTTCCTGGAATCGCGTTTATACTTCGCTGCCAAGTATTGTGACATCGCACTGTATTCACTAGTATCGAATAAACTTCTTCTAAGCACAACTAATGTTTCTCACTTCACCGATGTGATACGAGACACTAACTGTATATCGAAAAAAATATGAAAATTGCATCACGTTAGCTATTGAAAAGTGATGTCTGTGCTAGAGAATGCATGCATATTGAATGCCAAGTTGAACCTGGTGAGAAAATGTTTATTTCAAGGTGCTGGGATTAGGGATGATATTCGATTGAAAATTTACTCAAATGTTAGCAATTTTCATATTTATTTAAATGCGGCGTTGTTCTGTTGCTCTCAAGCAATTATGAATTGCACTTTGCAGAAAATTCGTCTCAGCTCAAAATACTCCCATGTAATATGATAGTTCAAGCTCTATCTGGTAAAAAGGCGAATGTCGCAAGAGAGAATTCTCTTCGTCGACTTCCCCTCTTTTAAATAAAAGTGACAAGCAGAAGATTTCTTTGCAGTTTAGCACCTCAGAATGCAAGTTCGCATTGTTTTCTATCATGCTGAGGTGATAAACCACAAAGAAATCTTCTGCTTGTCTCCTCTCTTGCGACATTCGCCCTTATTCCAGATAGAGCTTGATTTATTATAAGAACCAATTTGTTTTCCACAATACGCCTATCCAATCACAAGCAGCAACAAAGCTTATGATTTGTACATTGAAAATATTTGTCTCGGCTCAATCTTCTCTCGTGTGAAATTATGATTCTGAAAAGAACCCATTTGTTTTCAGTAATGCACCTTCCCAATCACAAGCAGCAACAAAACCGAATCAGAATCTAGAAAAAATTCCATTTCATTGCTACCGACCCCAATGTCAGCCACTCGATAAGTTACCGCTAAAACGCGATATACACCATCATGCGAATCAATTTTCGCAGCATCCCCCTCCGAAGAGCGCTTGCGCTGCTGCCGACGCCAAGCGATTATAATTTGCTCTTTGAAGAAGTAAAAGTAGAAGAAGAAGAAGAGTCACTGGTTATGTTCGAAAGTGAAGCTACTTCCTTGTTCATTCATTAGGAGCTGACTTACTTGGTGACGACTTTGGAACCCTTTGAAACGGCGGGCTTGGCCAGCTCGACATACTCGACGCCTTCGACGAGACGCCCTTGATGATGTTTCTTCTCAGCCTTTTCACCGCCGGTGATTTCTGGTCGGCGCTGCGATGTAATTGTCCTGCCGATTTTCCGAGAAAATCAGACTTCGGCTGGTCAGAATACGTTTGCATGGATTTCGAGGCCCCGCCCCTTTGAGAGCCGTATCATTGGCATCGGCTTGCTTGCTCCGCCTTTCTTTCGTTCGATGCCAATGCATTCGTACATAACAAGGGCCTCTTCTTCTCCTTCTTCTTCTTCTTCTTTTACTTCTTCAAAGTGCAAATTATAACCGCTTGGTATAGGCTTGTTTGCTCCGCCTTTCGTTCGTTCGATGCCAGTGCTTTCGAACATAACCAGTGACTCTTCTTCTTCTTCTACTTTTACTTCTTCAAAGTGCAAATTATAATCGCTTGGCGTCGGCAGCAGCGCAAGCGCTCTTCGGAGGGGGATGCTGCGAAAATTGATTCGCATGATGGTGTATATCGCGTTTTAGCGGTAACTTATCGAGTGGCTGACATTGGGGTCGGTAGCAATGAAATGGAATTTTTTCTAGATTCTGATTCGGTTTTGTTGCTGCTTGTGATTGGGAAGGTGCATTACTGAAAACAAATGGGTTCTTTTCAGAATCATAATTTCACACGAGAGAAGATTGAGCCGAGACAAATGTTTTTCAAAGTACAAATCATAAGCTTTGTTGCTGCTTGTGATTGGATAGGCGTATTGTGGAAAACAAATTGGTTCTTATAATAACTCAAGCTCTATCTGGAATAAGGGCGAATGTCGCAAGAGAGGATTCTCTTCGCCGACTTCCCATCTTTTTAATAAAAGTGACAAGCAGTGGATTTCTTTGTGGTTTATCACCTCAGCACGATAGAAAACAATGCGAACTTGCATTCTGAGGTGATAAACTGCAAAGAAATCCTCTGCTTGTCACTTTTATTTAAAAGAGAGGAAGTCGACGAAGAGAATTTTCTCTTGCGACATTCGCCTTTTTACCAGATAGAGCTTGAACTATCATATTACATGGGAGTATTTTGAGCTGAGACGAATTTTCTGCAAAGTGCAATTCATAATTGCTTGAGAGCAACAGAACAACGCCGCATTTAAATAAATATGAAAAATTGCTAACATTTGAGTAAATTTTCAATCGAATATCATCCCTAATCCCAGCACCTTGAAATAAATATTTTCTCACCAGGTTCAACTTGGCATTCAATATGCATGCATTCTCTAGCACAGAATGCACTTTCAATGGCTAACGTTATGCAATTTTCAGATTTTTTTCGATATACAGTTATTGTCTCGTATCACATCGGTGAACTGAGAAACATTAGTTGTGCTTAGAAGAAGTTTATTCGATACTAGTGAATACAGTGCGATGTCACAATACTTGGCAGCGAAGTATAAATGCGATTCCAGAAATCGTGGAAGTGATCAACAATCGGACGCACCCTCAAAGCTTCCAAGGACGGACGCTGATCGGGCACGGAGTTATCGGGCCAAGTTGAAAGCGGCCAAGGGTAGTACGTCGTCGGCTACCGGTTGGGACGCTGGCGAAGGGCCCTCAACTCGAGGTAGGAAGTTATTATTAGCAGCAAATGTGTCAATACATATCAATAATGTGAACTAATCTTCAAATTCTATGATGACAGTATAGAAATTTTGCATTTTATCATTTTATATAGCAGATTTATCTATAAATGTGAAATTTGTCAACGAATATTTTCTATTTTACCTCTATTTCTCTTTGCTTGTCGTCGAATGTATTACATTGTTATTACACATAATTTATACATTATTTTCAATAAATGTAGCATTGACAACATGGTAAGTACTTTTTACGGCTGAAGTTCTTCAAATACTTTGAAATATATTCTGCAAATGTTTACTTATTAGCTTATTTAGCCTGAATTGTTTGTTGGGTTTTTATAAATTGCTAAACAATAAATGGAACAATATAATTCCAATCTCAAAAGCCCAAAAGTTCTTAGATATTCAATTTGTTAATATATATCCGAATTCATTCACTTGGTAGGATACATTAGCCTGCCAGTAGAGTTGAAATCACACAATCTGTAAGATTTGGTCCTTTGATTTGGTGTTGAATTAAATTTGCAAATCGATTGTGTTTGAATTATGCATCCATGTATTAATGGATAAGATTTGAACCGAATTTCTATTTTGTCTTAAGTTTGAATTTCGATATATTTTTCGGACATATTATTTTGTTCTGAATTTGAGTATGATTCGGATTGAATTTGAATTAAATAGTTGGAGCTTCTCAAATATTATTTTTATTTAATGAATTATTGGGTCGTATTAAATCATCGGTGTCTTTTACTTGTTTATTATTTGATTCAATTGAATTTTGAATTTTATATTTGGAACAATAACATATTAGATTCCAGCGAATCGCAAAATTTTAACAAATAGATTTTTATGACATAAAGTTAAGATTTACTTAAACTTTTGGATAGTGTGTTTTGTACAAATATATCCTAAACACATGCTACTTGAATTTTATACTACTATGCTATTGTTGTTTATAGTACGCTTGGCAATAATTTTTCATCTTTTATGTTTTTTATGTTTTTAAATGTCTTATTGTACTTGGTACAGTAATTTTAAATGCGAATGCATCTGTCAATTATGTATATCTGTCTGTCAATAAGGATTAATCTTCCCGTGTTACAATTTCTTCGAGTAGAATTCAACTTAATCCGTGCTGATACGGTCGTAAACTCTGATCATGAAGATTCCGACGCCGGTGAAAATGTTGTGATGCAGTCCGCAAGAGCAGATGTCGATGATGAGCGTGGTGACGTTGAAGAAAACGTGTCTGCTGTCGCTGATGATGGCGAACATATTTCTTCGCTTTTAACACAAGACAAACCCAATTTCGATCGGGCTGATCGGGAGTTCCAGAAACGTTTCGTGGAAAACGATTTCGGTTGCGCTTGTGATGTGTGTGCTAGAATCTGGTTCAGGAATGATTTGAAACCAATCTCCGACTCAAATGCTGCCGTGTTACTGGCGACAAATTATTTCGAAACGGTGGAAGGGTTTTTGGCGTGTGCTACTTGTCGAACAAGCCTGAACAGCGGATCAATTCCCACATTGTCGCAATCGAATGGCTTTACATATCCCAACATCATCCAACGGTATGAACTGCGCCGAGGAATGGATGATATCTGCTTGGCGGATTTCGCAGCATATTATTCGGAAGAAAGATCCATGAAGCATTCATATAGACTCCGTTTAGTTCCACGTGTATTGCGTAGGTGCTCGTACAGTATGGCGGAAATGGTCGACTATAAACGTGAGTTGGTTCTCCTCGTCCTACCGTTCAGGAATGAAGTCTGCGATGTACTTGATCGGAACAAGTTCCTGAAGTTGTATGAAGACAACGAAGCCGCCATTTTGGCAAAGCACAAGGAGTATGACTGCGAAATGAACTTGGATCAGGTTGTGGAGGAATACATCCGCATATGCAGCGAAGACGATGAGCAGCAGGTGATTGCCGACCAGAAGCGCGATGAGTTCGTCCGCACGATCGTCATGGAGCCGAATGATGACGATATTCACAACTTGCCAACAGGACCCTTGGCAGCTGTCGTCAAACAGCGATCAAATGTCTTGTCAAAGCAAGAATATTGTGAAATGGTGCGTGCCACGAATGCAGAGCAGCGGGATTTGATCGTGCAAGTAATCCACAGCTTGCATTCCTCTAAAGAAAACTGCAAACCAGTGCAAATATTCTTCACTGGCCCGGCGGGCTGTGGCAAAACGTTCACTTTGCGCATTCTAATGGAGACAGTGAACCGGTACAGCCAAGCTCATAATAAGCAGCACAACGCTTATGTAGCATGCGCATCCACTGGAAAAGCAGCGGTCGCAATAGGTGGAACAACAGTGCATTCCGCATTCCGGATTTGCATGTCGCGTAGGCAAAGCTCAAAGCTGAGTTTCGAGGCATTACAACTGTACCGGAACGCCTTCGCCAACGTGAAGCTCATCATTATCGACGAAACAAGCATGCTGGCTGCTGATGTCCTCAACACAGTACATGTCCGGCTTCAAGAAATCACGGGGAACTACGACGATCCGTTCGGTGGAATGCCGATCGTATTTTGCGGCGATCTTCGTCAATTGCCACCGGTCAATGCACGGGCGGTGTTTAAACCGAGCATAAACTCCATGCATGGCGCCGTTTTATGGCAATCTCTCGACTTCTACCCATTGGCAACGGTGAGCGGATGTCGTCTGAGGAAATCGAGCTTATTGAAAGCAGGTTCCGTACGGAGGAGTGGTGTCGGCAGCATGTCCCTCGAGGGATCCGGTTATTCCATCGGAACGCTGATGTCGAACGGTATAACTCTGTGGCATTGATGGATCGAGAGGCTGTCGAATGTACTGCAGATGACCTATACTCTGGTTATAAGGACAATTCCCAGCTGGCCAGTGCTCGCACAAAGGTGCATAAGATGAGTGTAGTAGAGACTGGTGGCTTACCGTATCTGTTGCGTCTTGTTCTTGGTACACCTTATATGCTGACCACCAACGTGGATGTCGAAGATGGCATCGTGAACGGAGCGATCGGAGAGCTCATGCATGTTGAGTACAATGAAGGAAACTCGCAGCAACAGGCAATCACGAGGCTTTGGATGGCATTCGAAAATGAGTCCATTGGGAAGATGTTGAGAGTGAAGGCCAGACCGCTGGTGTATTCGAGACCTGGGGTGCTACAAACAGGCTGGACTCCAATCGTCAAACGATCGGTGAACGTAACCCTTAACGGTGGTGTTAAGTGCAAAAGAGTTCAGTTTCCCGTTGTAAGTGCGTGTGCCCTCTCAGTCCATAAGTCCCAGGGAGGCACATTCTCGGAAGTCGTATATAATTACGATAAGGGTCAGGAACAGCAGCTAGTTTACGTTGGTCTTTCCAGGGTTACATCAATCGACGGATTGTATCTGACGAATGCCATAACTTATTCCGGTTCCACCACGGAAAGGGTTCTATGACCCCTAGAATGAACGACCTTCGGACGGAACTTGAACGTTTGAGTAACCATCGTATGCGCACCATTACAGACGATATCATGGAAGCGATAACCGCAAACAGGTTGGCTTGTACGTTGATGAGCATCAATGTACAAAGTTTGAATGCACACTCGTCGAACATTGCAACAGATCGGGTGCTTACCGCCGTTGATTTGCTTGCAATGAGCGAAACTTGGCTTGACAACGGCACAACCACAAACATCAATGGATATCTTTGTGTTTGTCAAGAGAAGCGTGACGGAACAAGAGAGGGAGGAGTGGCAATATTTGAACGCGCTGGTTCGTCGACTATGGCCGTTTCTCACGCCATTACGAAGCTCAATGAAAGCTATGACCCAGCATTGGGTGTAACAGACGAATATGGGGACTGCTGTGCTGCAGAGGTTTCGATCATGGAAACCCGCACGTTACTGTTTGCGGTATATATTTCACCAGGTATAATCAAATAGTAGTTGTGTTTGTATTTAAGTATGTTGCATTAAATTTTGTATATTTACTAGGTACCACCCTGAAGCAATAGAAATATTTCTTAGTGCGCAACCTCATAAAGTACACCCATGTTTCCATGCCCGTGGTAGTGTCGGGAGACTTTAATATTGATGTGACGAAAGAAAACAACAGAGATTTCATCTGGTTCATGAAGCAGTTTCTCTATCTGGATTGTGCTTCGGATCCAACTATAGCGACTACTCTGGGTGGCACATGTCTCGATCTAACGTTCACCCGGAACGTAAGTGTGAAATGCAGGAGATACTGCACGTACTTCTCCTACCACCGGCCTATTTTGTCGATTCTTGCGGTGTTCCGAGGTAAAACTAATGATTTAGAATTAAACATAGTTCTCTTCATCAGTTATGTTATTTTATTCTAGAACCGATGCCATCCCAGTGAAGTCAATTAACGTCACTGATCGTCGTTGTTCCGCTAGTTCATCTGCCGAAACGTTCGATTTCAACCTGAATGACCAATCATTGACATCAGCCGGACAGTCCGTAGCAAAAATAGATAATTGATCCTGAAAATGAAACTTGAGTATTTGGTAACTAAATTTATATTTAGATCATAATTTATGTAATATGAAACATTCTTTCCGTTTTGTTCTTTTCTTTGTTTTCTACAGATTCAGCCCAACAGTGGATTGATACATCCCTTAACATTCATCGGGACCACGGCGTACATCACTTCAAAAGGCTTCAAGCCAACATAAACAAACGGCCCTTTTCAGGGCCACCAAATATTCATGGAGGAAGATGTTGTTAAGGCTGTTGTTTACCGATCTTCTGTTTCTTTAATACGCTGCTTATAGTTATAAACCGAAATGAGTTTATAGTAACAATCGGGTTTTCGCCCATTTATTTCCAGGATATGCGACATGCCGAGGTTATTCCAACCCAGATTGAATATACAGCCCCATCTTCAAAAAATAAGCACCAAGAAACATATTCAGAGTTTCAAAATAAAATCTTCTACACTTACGTAATCCTACGTCCAATTGGCGGTCGTGTCTCGGATACAACCTTCTACTTTTTCCTTTTTTATGCATCATCAGAACCGGTGCCCCTCACAATTGGGGCTTTTTAAATGGAATTTATCATGGAATATAGCCCCTGGAATCAGTTCATTATCGTAACAGCTTCCGAGAAAACTCTCTCACGGTATGTAACCTATCGAGAGTGTATACAGACTTAATAAGTAAGAGATTTTTTTTATTCTCCTTCGGATTCAAACCCTAACATGTGGAATTGATTCATCGTAGTTGGTAAGATGAGTTCACCAAAGCCCTGTTGGGAATGTTTACCCTTTTCCTATTATTTATTTTTTTATTAACCCATCATTACGAGACGAGCCAGCCTTGGACTGATTATTTATTTATTCAGACTAAGGCCGAAGTGGCTTGTGCGGTATATAAGAGTCTTCTCCATCCGACTCGGTCCATGGCTAGCTACACGTCGTCAACCACGCAACCACGGGTCCGTCTGATGTAGGCTTCCTCTATCTTCTCAAAGTTACGTGCCATAATATCTATGTCGTCGGCGAAGCCAAATAGCTGGACGAACTTATTGAAAATTGTACCACTCATGTTAATCCTTGCTCTCCGTATTACCCCTTCCAAAGCGATGTTGAATAGCAGACACGAAAGACCATCACCTTGCCGTAACCCTCTGCGGGTTTCGAAGGGACTAGAGAATGCCCCTGTAACTCGAACTACGCACATCACCCGATCCATCGTCGCTTTGATCAACCGTGTCAGTTTATCCGGAAAACCGTGTTCGTGCATTAGCTGCCATAGCTGATCCCGATCGATTGTATCATATGCGGCTTTGAAGTCGATGAATAGATGATGTGTGGGCACGTTGTATTCGCGGCATTTCTGCAGTACTTGGCGAATGGCGAACACCTGGTCTGTGGTGGAGCGTTCGCCCATAAATCCCGCCTGGTACTGCCCCACGAACTCCCTTGCAGTTGGTGCTAGTCGACGGCATAAAATTTGGGAGAGTACCTTGTAGGCGGCGTTCAGCAATGTGATTTCGCGGTAGTTGCTACAATCTAGCTTATCGCCCTTTTTGTAGATGGGACACACGACACCTTCCATCCACTCCTGCGGCAAAACTTCCTCCTCCCAAATCTTGGTAATGACCCAGTGCAGCGCTCTAGCCAGTGCCTTACCTTCTTCTTCTTCTTCTTATTGGCATTACACCCCCACACTGGGACAGAGCCGCATCGCAGCTTAGTGTTCATTGATCTCTTCCACAGTTATTAACTGCGAGGTTTCTATGCCAGGTTACCATTTGTGCATTCGTATATCGTGAGGCTAACATGATGATACTTTTATGCCCAGGGAAGACGAGACAATTTCCAATCCGCCAGTGCCTTACCACCGTGTTTAAATAGCTCTCCTGGTAGTTGGTCAACCCCAGGGGCTTTGTTGTTCTTCAGCCGGCCAATTTCTTCTTGGATTTCCTGGAAATCCGGGGCCGGTAAAATTACGTCTTGCGCGCGTTCTCCCAGGTCTATCACCATACCGCCATCTTCGTTTGCCACATCGCCATTCAGGTGTTCTTCGTAATGCTGCCGCCACCTTTGGATCACCTCACGCTCGTTCGTAAGAAGGATCCCGTTTACATCTCTACACATATCAGGCTGTAGCACGTGGCCCTTACGTGAACGGTTTAACTTCTCATAGAACTTTCGTGTGTTATTAGCGCGGTACAGTTGCTCCGTCTCTTCACGGTCTCGATCTTCCTGCTGGCGGTTTTTCCTCCGGAAAATCGAGTTTTGTCTGTTCTGCGCCCGTTTATATCGTGCCTCGCTCGCCCTCGTGCGGTGTTGCAGTAATCTCGCCCATGCTACATTCTTCTCTTCTACTAACTGCTAACATTAGCCGCCATACCAGTCGTTCCTCTGATCCGGGGGCATCGTGCCAAGTGCAGCGGTTGCGGTGCTACCAATGGCGGATCGAACATCTCCCCAGCCATCTCCAAGAGACGCATCGCCTAGCTGCTCTTCCGTTAGGAGTGCCACTTCCAGCTGATGCGCGTATCCTTTTGCTAGTATACCGTCTTGTAGCCGCCCAATGTTAAGCCGCGGCGTCCAACTTCGATGCGTGTTGTACACCGTCGAGAGTTTTGAGCGCAGGCATACTGCAACGAGGTAGTGGTCGGATTCAATATTCGCACTGCGGTAAGTGCGGACATTCGTGATGTCGGAGAAGAATTTGCCGTCGATTAGAACGTGATCGATTTGGTATTCCGTTTCTTGGTTAGGTGATCTCCATGTGGCCTTGTGGATATTTTTGCGGGGAAAGAAGGTGCTTCGGACTACCATTCCGCGGGAGGCTGCGAAGTTTATGCATCGTTGGCCGTTGTCTTTCGATACGATGTGCAGACTATCCGGTCCGATGACCGGTCTATACATTTCCTCCCTTTCTAGCTGTGCGTTCATGTCGCCGATGACGATTTTGACGTCCCGCAGTGGGCATCCATCGTATGTCTGCTCTAGCTGTGCGTAGAACGCTTCTTTCTCGTCGTCGGGTTTCCCTTCGTGTGGGCAGTGCACGTTGATGACGCTATAGTTGAAGAAACGGCCTTTTATCCTCAGTTTGCACATCCTTGCGTTGATTGGCTGCCACCCAATCACATGTTGGCGCATCTTACCCAGCACTATGAAGCCGGTTCCTAGCTCGTTGATGGTGTCACAGCTTTGGTAGAAGGTAGCCGCTCGATGCCCGCTTTTCCACACTTTCTGTCCTTTACAGCAAATCTCCTGCAGCGCCACGACGTCGAAGTTGCGGGGTTGTAATTCATCGTAGATCATCCTGTCGCATTAAAAAACATCGAAAACAATATTCGACAGAGAACCAGGAAAATGCTGACTGCACGCGCCAGAATCGTACCTGGGACCCTAAACGTTCGAGGAAACTACCCTGCTTCCGTTAGATAAGATACCGTCTGTATTGAAACGTCGAAAAAAAATTTCACTACACAGATAATAATATGTTGTGATTTTGATTTTTGTCATGCGCGTATTTGGAGCATGCAAATAAACTACTACTACTACTACCATTACTACTGTTCTTCTAAATCGAAATTAATTTAAACTGCATTGGCTGTTAAAATTCAATAAAAAATAATTGAATCTCGAATGCTAATCGTTTATTTCGATCAGCTGCAATTTTACACGACATTGAATTTTCAAAACTATTTGCTGTGTAGAAAAAACATTGAAAGCATGACAAACTCGAGTAATTCTGTGCATCAAGCCAAAACATGTGTTTAGCAAAAACAATTGCGAGTTTATCCGATAATCGAGATCTGAGCGATCTGATCACTGCATCGTAATAACACAATCTGTTGAAATAGTTTTGAGGTGCGTTTTCTAATTAACTCGATGGGACTAATCTCCTACCATTTGGTCACTCGACTAATTCTCCCAAAACAATTTAATTTATAGGAAAGTGTTATCTACCAACATCAAACTATGTCCAATGATTAACATTCATCTGTCTTATCTTTTTCAGCCAACCATGCCAGCAAACAAAGGATCGGATCCGAGTGAAATGCGTGCAAAAAATAAAAGTCTGACAAGTCTCACGAAAGAATCCGAGGAATTTCTTCCATATCTCCACTCCCCTGCGCTTCGGTCCGGTGTGCCTCCGTCATCACTGCCACATTATCGTTCGACAGCAACAGCGCGCCGCAACGAACGGCTCGGTGTGTCTGCCTACATATTCGCTTTTCCAATCACTCACTCGAGTTTATGTCCACCACAGCCGTACCCTGCGCAAACATCCGATGGCCGGCCGTACGACGACATCAACGCATCCATCCATACGCGATCAACATCGTCGCCGGTTCAAGCCCAGATGAATGTGTGCGGCGCGGGATCAGGTCAAACCAGCAGCTTCGCGAGGAGAGCGAGTGGAGAGGAACCTGTTTTGACAGATTTATGTACGCGGGCGCGATCGTCATCGTCGTCGTCGTCGTCGTCGATCCGTGAAAGCCGTTAAAGAAGAAACTCTGGCATAGGTATCTGCTTCTCGGGGTCGGTAGTGGCCGTGATTGTCGTCGTCGTAAAAGTTGCGCATACTTGTCGCACTTTTCTTTTTGCAACGCGCCGAACGAACGTGCGACACTCACCAGTGGTGATGAACGCAATGATAATCCAGTCCGAATGATTGACTATCACTGATGAAATTCTCGGTTAAACCACGTTTTTATGAGAGCTTTGTACATTCGTGAGCTCAAGCAATCTTATATCAATTAACAGTGGTCTAATATCGTTAAGAATGGTTAACTGTCGAAAATTGCATCTTCCTACAAATCTTTTCCCATCATTCCGTAGATTGCCTGACCGAGACCGAGAGACATGGCAAGAGGGTGAACCCGTACCGTCAGATGTCGTTGCTAATTAAATCCACTTGTCACACAACCCACCGCCACCGAACCGGGCGCAGTAAAAACCGATCGATGGATGGACGGGATTCTCGGCAGAAACTTTCTACCTCCAGCCAGTCAGTCAGTCAGTTGCTTTGGTACGCTCAATCGGTATACGAAGCAGCAGATCAGGTTGCCCTGGGGATCGAGAAATTCCTCCCGAGCGTGGTGGCGTTGCGTGTGGCGTAGCACCGTTCACGATCAAGTACATCGTTGGTACAACTCACACGCACCGCACGTACACGGCGGTGGAGTGCGGCGGCGGCGGCAGCGAAAACCAACCCGAAGACAAGACGCTTCGATCTGTGTCAGTAAGCAAGTGGAGTGTGTTCCTCGTCCCACACCCTCCATGGATTCGCATGTTCGACAGTGTGCAGTGGGCTTCCAGCTTTTCACAAGTACGGGTGGAAGCGGGGCAGAACTGGATCGGCAGTGAGGTGTAATCAACAAGATTACCTCCCCCGCCCGGTCCCGCATGGTGTGTACGTTTGAAACCGTAACGGCCGGATAATTATTCCACGTTTTGACGATCTGGCTGACACAGATTGAAGGCAACGATAGCTTTCGCGTTTTGGGAAATGTCTTCGACAGCACGCACGGACCGTTTAGTTTTATTCTGAGGTCATGCTTGGGTTGACGAATGAGAGAAATTCATGACATGAACTGCCTCATGTTCAGTTGGAAGATCTCATAGTTTAACGATTCAAGAACCGGTTTCGCAAATTTTCCTGTTAATCGTCTGTTTTTATCCTGTAATAAAGCATCCAATAATATTTCTATGACTCACTTGTGTGTGATGCACAAAGCCGCTCAAGATCAAACTAAAATTCAATTATGCTATTGAATACTTGATTTTCGCCAACTTTTCTGATACTTATCCTTTACTGCAACAAGTAGCAATCGACGAGGGATCATGCCAAATTATTTTCTACTGATCGGATAGGAAAATGTTGGCACAAACATTGGCATTTGGCATTTGAAACCCAGAATATAAACGGTTTTAGTTGTTGAACTCATGATTTTGTTCAGTTTATCAAATGAAAGAAATGATTTGAATGATCAAATGTTTCAAACAATGGAAAATGCGGTAACGTAAATGTAGTTCTCTCCAAAGTTTCTGATAGTAAAGTCGCGCAAAGAGGATCTGCTTACACTGATTCTGAATGATGCTCATATTATCATGTTGGCAACTTTCACTTTTGTTCAACCCTTCAAATGACTTCACGGAAGTGTTCACTTCTAAAGCTTTTAAATTCGATAACCCAGTTACCCACAAAGTGCAAACAAAGAATTTTCTTGTGCCACTTCACTGGGGAATGTATTAAAGTGTTTTAAATTTATTCTAAAACAAATCAATTGCATTTTGGTTCTTGCGTTTTGATTTGCCATAACAATACTTGCGCCGTAGGGGAGACCGGTGCTGGTTGGTCGAGTTTTGCTTTCGGAATGTCTTGTTAGCCTTTCCGAAAAGCAGTTTTCACTGTCATAAATATACAAGTCTTGGGCACCGTGGTGAAATATTTTCATCGATGAAAATAAATCGAGGAAAAGTTATAAACAAACAAATGCAGCGGAAGAAATCTGCCAATCAACCCCAGGGCTGGGCCAAGTTTGTCAAAATAATTGAAAAACGTCAAATAAATCAGTGGAAGATATTCCCATCCCCAAGTCTACTAGGCTATAAAAAAAGTTAAGTCTGTTGTGTCACCCACACCATGAATGTATAAAATGTATACCCCTGTCAAATAATAATACTTTGTTACAAACGTCAAACAGACGAATAGGGTGTCTACTCATCTGTAAAAACAAAATTCCCTGATTTTTTCAGGTTTTTTCCAAGTGTTTTACATTAATTTCCAGATATATAGATTTTAGCAGCAAAATAATCAATTCAAAACCCAACTTAATTCACCGAATACTGATACTGCCTTTCTCGCATTTAACCAAGACACCAACCTTATGTGGTGCTAATATGTTTCGATGTACTATTTTTTTTTGTAACTTTCAAACGCAATGGTCGATCGTTATCAAATTCAATAGTGATCAACTAGGCATTGCCCCCTGTCGAATAAAACTTGTTGTGAGGAAATCGGTTGAGGATTACTATATGAAAAGTTGTCTAATGTTTTTCTCATTGGCGTAACTAAGGTAAAACTCTAGGGGGGGCTAACTTTTTTTTTTCTATTTTACAGTCAAATAACAGAAAAGCTACTATTTTCGTTTTGTTGACTTATCAAGCAGCTCTTTCAACATATCTCTATACGACTTGGATATTACAAATGATGTTCATCGACGGTCAGTCCTCATGACATACAAAATCTAGGATTCTCGAAAATAACAAACCAAAAAAATCTGTTATGTTTTGGAAATCCTCCTGAAAGAACTATAAGTTTTCTCTCATTTAATGGTTAGATGATTGAGCCCTGCGTGTTTACTAGCAATTAAAAATATTCAGAAAATATTGGCAAAATTCCTAGAACACTTTCTTAGACAAATCTGCAGACAGAACGTTAGACACAGAGAACAGACGTTGAAGCTGTTCTCGCTATGTTGTGATAAACTATTTACTTTTCATTTTGAAATAACTTAGAATGTTGCCGTTCTCTGTTATATAGAGTCATACAATAGGTTGTATTTGCGAATTCGAAGCAATATTCTTCACACAACTAATGACAGTTTCTTTATTGGTTCTTACAGTAGAGCAACAGAGAGAAGGGGAGAGCGGCCATGTTTCACTCAAACTATGACAGATAACAATGCGTTTTCCCACATGAGCGAAGAGCAGAATATGCCTCGACTTCGCGAATTCGGCTATCATATTTCTGAAAGTGTTCCAATGATAGACTAATTACTAACGACACTCTGGAAAAATTTGAAAATCTTAAAGGATTCACTTGCTCATTTGCTGATAAAGTCTATTAAAAACTTGAGATTTGTTAGATTTTTTTCAGTAACCTAAACATTCTGTGTCTCTGTAAATGTCAAACATTTTTTAGAAATTTAGATTGTGTGAATATTAAGACCATATAAGGCATTAAGTATTTTACTTTAATTTTCTTCTTCCTCTCAAAATCTCAGAAGTTGTGTTTGTTCTGATAGATTATTACTATTATTTATTCAACCAGCGTTGAATCAGCATGCATTCATTGTTCCTACTCCAACTTCCTGGAGTTGAGAATCAAAGGAACGCAAAATTCTGCGTGTTTAGCATTATTCTTGCAAAATAATAACAATTGTTCGAAAAAACTATATAAAATTCAATGCAGTATACTTATGCAAAGTAGCAAAAAATTCTAGGGGGGCTAGTTAAATCCTGGGTGGGGTTAAAGCCCCCCCTAGCCCCCCTGTAGTTACGCCAATGGTTTTTCTTAGCTTTTGTGCACACACATACACACACACGTAGATACACACAAACAGACAGAAATTTGCTCAGCTCGTTGAGCTGAGTCGATTGGTATATAACACTATGGGTCTTCGACACTTCCATAAAAAGTTCGTTTTCGTAGTGAAATGATAGCCTTTTGGTACAACTTTGTTGTACGAGAAAGGCAAAAAGTAAATATTGTGAAAAATATTATTTTAAAGAATATTTTGGTGGCTTCACAAAACAATGTTGTAAATTACTTAAGAAATTCCTTCGCAAGTTCACCCAGAAATTGCTTCAGCCATTCGATCAAGATTCCTTCATGAATCACATAGGAAATTCCTCCAGGTATTCCTTTGAAAATTTCTCACTAGATTCCATCGGAAAATCCTTCGGATTTTAAGAATTGCTTCAGAACTTCCTACAGGATTTAATTTGAAAATTTCTTTGCTAAAACTTCAGAAAACATCTCAAGGAATTGTTTCGGAAATTCCTTTAGAGATGCATTTGGCGATTCATTTACGATTTTTTGCCTTTCTCGTACAACAAAGTTGTACCGAAAGGCTATCATTTCACTCCGAGAACGAACTTTTTATAGAAGCTTCTTATAAACTATATACATACAACAAAACAACGTACATCGATAACATCTGTGTTTTTTTATTTTCCTAAGCAATGGAGGGTGAATCTGCTCAACAGACATCCTGGGTTGTCCAGGAAGTGCAGGGTTAGGGATCACCTCCAACAGCAAACGAGGGAGGCAGGACTACATCCCCGACCCGCTAAACCGTTTCCATTGCCGCCAAGCCCATAGTCCCTTCGGTACAACCAGAAAGTAATGCTTCAAAGAGGGGCCAGTTCACAACGCAAGCGCGTTGCCGGCTTTCCAGGTGGCCTTACCACGCCCTATGTCCTCGGAAGGTGGGAAGGGTCGACTTCGCGCCTGCTTCCCTCTGAACGTCTGGTATCAAGAATGATGATGCCGCGTGCACCCCAAATTGACCTTTCTGCGAAAGGGCCTATTCACCAGCACACAGAGGGACTTGCCGACGATGTGCCTACGCCTGCCCCAGCCTTGACGAGGACCCCTTTCCGTCCTCGGGCTCGGAACCCGCCCGGTTGCCCCAGCCTTGACGAGGACCCCTTTCCGTCCTCGGGCTCGGAACCCGCCCGGTTGACCGACGCCGCGAAAGCGACGATACCATGTTGTTCTTCGCGCGGCCACTTGTTCGATAAAAGGATCGAGTTCGACCACAGAGCATGACCACTGGTATGACCCATGAAGCCGACTCCGATCCCTTGGACCACCTCTTATTTGCGCCTGAACTAGCCATCCTTGAGTCTACGCGCCACCTTCTGTGTAGCTCCGAGACGATTTGGGTCGATAAAACGGCGTTCCAGCCAACTTCATCTTTACACATCCTCCGAACTAGGTTGTCCGGAGTAGTGTCCAGACCACATGTGGCAAGCATGTGGTCACGCATTGCGCGAAAACGTGAGCACACGAACAACACGTGTTCCGCCGTTTCCTCTAAACCTGCGCACACCAAACACTCGGGCGAGGCCGAGCAAGCCAGCTGCGTTACCTCCACTGTGATTTTGCAGCACGCTTAAACGCCGGGCACATCGAACCCCCCATGGGGTGCTTGCTGTTCACAGCTTTTCTGGAACAAATCAAACAATTGGGAGGGTTCGTGCAGCATTGTGCCTTATGTCCCTCCAATCCGCAGCGTCGGCAGAGATTGCTTCTGTCAGGGCCTTTGCAGTCCCATTGCTTTTGCCCCGGTTCCAGGCACTTGAAGCAAACTTCGGGTTGCTCGTATATGCCCACAGGGCATACCGACCATTCCACCTTGACGCTCCCTAGCTTGACTACCTTGGAGGCGTCCGCTGCAGATAGCCGAACCAATGCTACATGCGTCCCTGCCGGACCTTTCCGTAGCCGAACGGCTGCGGTGGGCGTCCTCACTTCACACTGTCGCCGCAGTGCCGTGACGAGCTCTTCGACTTCGGTGATCTCGTCCAGGTCTTTAACCCTTAGATTCACCTCCGTCCTGAGTGCCCTCACCTTGACCGTCTCGCCTAGGACTTCCTCCGCCAACTTCTTGTAGGCGGCGCCCTTTTGCGAGACGCCCCGCTTCAGCTCGAGTATCATCTCGCCCATCCGGGTTCAAGACGTCCAAGTACTTAGCTTCGTCCGCCGTGATGACTAGGGCATCACCCCTGAAGCGATTGGCGCCTACCCTAGACTTCTTGCTACCTTCTTCGCCTGGGCCTTCTTTTCGGCCCTTGACGTCTTCGGTTTCCTTTTGTTCTTGACTAGGCTCCAGGAGGCGTCATCCCCCTATATTTCCCTGGTCTGGTGCGTAACCCCTTACCACCGTCTTTCCTGGGTGGACGGGCCTTTCCAGGTCATTCCTCCCCCGGTTTTGGAGGTACCTGGCCGGGGTTCAGCTTCCCAGCCCCACTACCCTTGTTCGGGGTAGTAACCCTCCGCCTTTTGGAGCGGCCCCCAGGGAGCTCATCCCCTGGAGACTGTCTCCCCCGTTTTGTGTCTGCTCCGTTGGAGCAGTCACCCCCGACGTACCCGCAAATACTTGAGCCTCAGTCTGGGTAGATTTTGGCACCACCGTCTTCGCTGGCACGCCCTCGGTCGGTTCGACCTTGCCCGAGTCCGCGAATCCTTGGGCCTCAGTCTGGGTAGACCTCGACTCCACGGATTTCACGGGTTTACACTTGGCCGTCCCGACCGCCCTCACCAGCTTGGCGTCCAGCATCGACTTTCGAAGTTTCTGCAAGCTCCTCTTGAGGTCCTTACTGATATTATGCTTCGATGACGCAAAGTCGATGATGGCGTCCAGCTGTTCCGTCACCACCTCGAAGGCCGAAAGCCCATCGCGTTTGCGGTTCATCGCCTCCACAAGCCATGGGCCGTCAATAACCTCTACCGGCATTTGTTTAGCCGAGATGAAGGTTAAGTGACCCACGCTGGCGCTGCGCACTGAGCTGCCGACTATTGCCTCTGGCCTCCTAGGCGGAGACCTGAACAACCCACCTCTTGCGAAGGGGTTGTCGCCTTCACTACTACCACTAATTGAAGAATTGACTTGGTTTTCCATTTTGGTCCCACGAGTTGCTCGGGAAAAAAGGTTCACCACGCCAGAGCCCAGCATGACGCGGTAAGGGACAATTACTGTAGAGGGTGCCCAAGTACCCTACACTCTCCGTTAAAGGCCTAGTTTATTTATTCACCCCCTGGCCATGCATCCCCTCGGCACGCGTCGCTGGACGCCTTGGGATTAGGGGTTAGGGACGATGGTCCCGGTCTTACTCGCAGTGGCCATGGGGAGGGGTCGTCAAGCCTTTGGACAAAGTCCCTGCTGCCCCTGCCCGATAACATCTGTGTAACATGTATGTGTGTATATGTGTGTGTATGTGTGTGTGTATTGGGCACACACCAAAAGCTAAGAAAAACATTAGACAACTTTTCATATAGTAATCCGATTTCCTCGCAAAAAGTTTCATTCGACAGGGGGAAAAGGCTAGATGATCACTAGTTGAATTTCAAAACGATCGACCGTTGCGTTTAAAAGTTATAAAGAAAATGGTACTTCGAACCATATTCTCCATATAAGGTTGGTGTCTTGGCTAAATGCGAGAAAGGCAGTATCGCTACTCGGTGAATTAAGTTGGGTTTCTTAAACTCCTTTAGATGTTTGTTCGAAAATGTCTTGTGAAAATCCCTCGAAAATATATCTATATATATAAAAACCAATCTATGTATGTATGTTCGCTAACTACTTCTGAACCACTTGGCCGAATCCACCCAAATTTGGTACACACGTTCTCTATCCTCAGGGGAAGTTAACAAAGGGGGTGGGAGGGTCATTTAGGAAAGGGGGAGGGATTTTGTTTAGAAAACGAACAATTATGTGTAACTTTCATCTCCCAGGACCGATTTCAACCAAATTTTGTACACATATTCACTATAAGGAAACAATCATATGAGAGATTTTGGGAAAGGAGGGGTCTGGAGGGAGTATTGTTCAGAAAACAGGTAATTTAGAGTAAATTCTGAACCTGCACCGATTTCAACCAAATTTGATACACACATTCTCTACCCTAAAGAAAAAGATAACAAAGGGGTGGGGCGGTCATTGTAAAAAAGGGAGGTATGGGGGGGGGGTTGTCTTTATAAAAAGAGCAATTCAGTGTTACTCCCAACTTCCAGTACCCATATCAACCAAATATTGTACACATATTCACTAAGAGAAGTCGATCACATGGAAGTGTAATTTGGGGAAAAAGGAGGGTCTGGGGGAGGTATTGTTCAGAAAACAGGCAATTCAGTGTTTCTTTTGAACCCCTGGACCGCTTTCATCCAAATTTGGTACACATTCTCTATCCTAAGGAGAAAATAACAAAGGGGTGGGATGATCATTGGGAAAAGGGAGGGTAAAGGGGGAAGGGTTGTCCTTAGAAAAGAGCAATTCAGTGTAACACCCAACTCCCAGGACCGATTTCAGCCAAATTTGGTGCACATTTTCTATCCTAAGGAGAGAAGATAACAAAGAAGGTGGGAGGTCATTTTGGAAAAAAGGGAAGTTATGGGGAAGGGTTGTCTTTAAAAATGAGCAATTCAGTGTAACTCCCAGGATAAATTTCAACCAGATTTGGTACACTTATTCTCTATTTTTGGAAGATGTTTATTGAAAAGGTGGAAGGGCCAAACAAAGATATAAAAATATATTGATACAAAGGTTCAATTCTATGACCGGTAGATCTACCTCTGTGGGTTTCGTGCTACAGCATTGGACATTTTAATTCTATAATTTACTTTTCAGTCCCTAGCAAAGCCGGATACATATAGCTATTAGCTATCTATATATCTCGGATACTTATTCAACGTATGTGACGTATGTGATTTTGTAAACAAAAATTTAAACGTTGATTTCTGCAATCTGATAGCACTCCCGCAAACTATCGGCACATACAGGTAGGGGAAGGTTTCGGCTAAATGTTCGTTGTGTTGGTTTGCGTGGGGTGTCATCATATTGACAAATCGACGTATGCATCTTTGTTTACAAAATCACATACATCGTTACAAATAAGTTGCCGAGATATATAAAACTCAATGTTTGTATGTTTGTGTGTATGCTCCAGCCCTAACTTCTGAACCCATTATTGTATTGTTAAGTTATCGATCAACTCAACCCTTCATCGAAATCATGGTTTTCGCAGTTAAAAGCAATGGTTAATGTGTTTCCTCCTGGATGGTGAATGTGATCTCTTCTTTAAAAATAGACGTTTGCCCAGAATAAGGCATCGGTTAATCTTTTCCTTCTTTAGAAATATATAGACGATTATGGGTTTGAACCTTACTTCAAAATCAGTCAATGTTTTCAAATGAAATCAGCCTTCTTTCAATTAAATGATGAAGTATCAATAAGAAAACACAATTATCCTGTTGACTAATTGGTTATTCATTTTCCGATTGTGAAAAAAAAACCGCGGATCCAACCGGCAATTTCGAGCAGGCCAGAATGGTGCACATAAAGCTGATATCATAAAGTACTGGAAAAATACAGGGGGATGAAGCTGAAAGAACCAATTGCTGGTGCTCTTTCTGAGACAACCTTACCCTTTCAATCATCCCACTGATATCGCAAGACAGAAAATGTGTATAATGTAATCCAACAGAAGCTGCCTAATTCTGATTTTTTCTGGAACAACCCCAGACCTCTTGAGGATGCACATTCCATCGAGGCTAGCAGACATACGTGCACAGACCTGGTTGACTGAGTACTGGAGGTTAGTAGACCCACTGAAGCTCGAAATTTAAAATAAAGAACCTCCTCGGCACCCTCCCTTTTTTGTGTGCCCACCCCTTTTTTCTCTTTTCTTTTAGGGTGGAGAATGTGTATCAAATTTAGTTGAAATCAGTGCAGGGGTTGAAATTTACTCAAATTACCCGTTTTCGAACAATACCCCTCCTCCAGACCCTCCCCTTTCCCAAAATCTCTCCTAGAATTGTTTCCTTATAGTGAATCAGATATTCACAAATTTGGGTTGAAATCGGTCCTGGTGCTGATGAAAGTTACATCTCCCCCATTGTTCGTTTTCTGTTATTAAAATCCCTCACTTTCACCAATGACCTCCCACCCCCTTTATTAACTTCCCTGAGGATAGAGACGATGTGTACCAAATTTAAGGTGGATTCAGATAGTGGTTCAAAATGATTAACGAACAACCACATACATAGATTGGTTTTTTTTATACTATATGGGTGCATTTTTGATTTCTTCAGATATTCCTCTGGAATTTTTTTTAGGAATTTCTTTGGAAACTTCGAATTCTCTTTAAATTTTATTTCAGATTTTTTTTAAGAAACTTAAGAAGACTTCTTAAGGAAATGCTCCGGAAATATGTTTGGTAATTTCTTCAGGAAATCCTTCAGAACTACTTCGAAAACTCCTTCAGGAAATGTGTTGATGCAAAAAATATGAGATTGCTAACATCATATATGCCTAACGTGCTTATACCTGTTCGCGTGACCATTATCTAGTTTGCTTGGCCCTAGCAGCCAAGGTACCGGTACTATAAGTGTCAAACGGCCATTCAGATAACGCAATTTATAATCATAAATATCATGATAAACAACAACCTGATCACCCAAAATAATTATTGATGACATTCGTCGTATTGAGCGTTTTGTATCAAATCTCGCATGCAAACCGTTCAGAGAATGTCCCGAGTATCACACTTATCACATATCAGTCACAGTGACTCATATGTGACTAAATCCAGTCACATTGAAGTTGCTGCAACAAAATTGATATGAATTGGACTACTAGGAGTCATACTTGTCAATTCAACTCATTGCATTAAATTGGTTTATTTGGTTTCGATCAACACATCAAGTAGAACAAGTATATGCATCGTGTACAGCAATATAACTTTGACCAACACAATCTTCCTGATACCAGTTAACTTGACGACGGAAAATAACACATGTTTGTTTGGTGCCAATTCCACTTGTATCACCCATTGCTATCCCTGTTACCCTTCTATTTGATATTATATGATGATTCTCACATCCACTTAGCATGAAACGTGGATTATGATAGCCTTTGGTCGCATCTTCCCTCATCTGGTATATAGTCCAGATGGTTAGCGCGTCAGTCGAGAAGCGCAAAGCGTGGAGGGTGTAGGTTCAACACACGTCTAGGGTCCATTTTTTTTGTTAGATAGCTAAAGTTATCGAATTATACAGCATTTCACTCCACGCTGGGAGTGTAAAAAATTATTGAGTATACACACAACACATAAACAGTTCTTATTTTCTCGTGACCGAGGGCCTCATACGAGGGTCTGCCGTTGATTAATACAATCAGTGCATATGTCGCAAATTATGGCAAGCTGTATGCGGAATTAACGCATGATTATAATAAAATGTTGCAGTCTCTGGTTGGGTGATGCTATCCCCATACATTCAATTTTCTTTTTCCGCCTTAACACGATATTTATTACGATAAATAATCTAATCGTAATCTGAATAGGCTATTAAGCTTATTGAAGCATATTTTGGCAGAATTATTTCAATAGTTACAGCGCCACTAGCGTTCTATTACTGCTTTACTGTAACAACCTTCGGAAAATGCTTTGGATATTTTTTTGAAATTCCTTGGGATTTTCTAGGAACTCTTTCAGAAGTATCTTGAGGAAAACTTTAGAAAACACCTGGAGGAGTTTTTCTTTTTAGCTTTTAAGAATTCTTTTGAAATACTTCGAGAATACATAAAAAAAACTCCTTTGAAAAATCCATTCGGGAATCCTTCGGCTATTCTTTCAAGAACTCCTTTAGCAAAAATTCTTCAAACTACCCATACCCTTCAAATAGAACCCATACGAAAAATCGTCCGGAAACTCGTTTTGAAATTCCTCCCGGAATTCTTTTCGGTTTTTATCTTGGAAATTCCTCCAGAAATAATTTAGAAAATTGCTAATCATTTTTATGGACACTCTTTTACTGATTTCTTTGAATAATTCCTTGTAAAACTAATCTCGAAATGGGTTTTTGTGGGTTTTTTTATGGTGCCCATTGTTTGCAAAACAAAAGGATAAAAAATCCTTAGTGAATAATATCATTTGTTCTCCTTTATCACAGGATTGACCAGAACTCTAAAATTGTTTTCTTCTAATCCTTTAGATCTCAGTAAGTGGTCGTGCTACCCAGGAGATATCGGTCGTGGTTCGAGTAATACGGCTTCAAGTCGTTATCCGTAAAACCACATAGCGTAACTGCGACAATTGTCGGCACAGGCGAAGGCCTTGGGTGAGAGCTAATCGTTTCTGTACGGGTATGTCGTTTTTGATCCTTTTTTTTAGTGTGAGCCTTCAATTGAAGATTTTTTATTTATTTTATTCCTTTTATTTCTTTTGTAAGGAATTGAACATGCTTGGTAATCAGATCCCAGGTGGCATGGCTTCTAGTATTGAGCCATACAGCAAGGAAACTGCCTTTTCAGACTGGGTTGACCGTCTGCAATTTTATTTTGAGGCAAATCAATTATCAGAAGTACAAAAAAGTCGCATTTCATGAAATTGTGTGGACCTTACGTCTATTCCCAGCTGAAACTAATGTTTCAGCAAGGAACATTAGCGACAGTTGGTTACGCTGAAATTGTTAATAAGTTAAAACAAAGGTTCGATAAAACTGAACCTGATTCGGTTCAGCGATTCCGGTGTAGT
Source organism: Armigeres subalbatus (assembly GCF_024139115.2). Classification (NCBI taxonomy): domain Eukaryota; kingdom Metazoa; phylum Arthropoda; class Insecta; order Diptera; family Culicidae; genus Armigeres; species Armigeres subalbatus. The sequence goes on from NC_085139.1 coordinate 225,341,080, forward strand.
CATCGCGTCCAACAACCAGATGAGTCAGCCGAGAGTTTCGTCTTGGCGGTAAAACTCCAAGCAAAATTCGGCGGTTTTGGCGGGACACTGCCATTCAAAACAGGATTTTGCATGGGCTGAGGGATGAGGCTCTAAAACAGAAACTTTTAAATGAAGAAAATTTGTCCCTTGAGCCCATGGACAAGTTTATTACTACTGGGATATTGCTAAAGACAATGCGAGGACAATTAATACGGCATTTCCTCAGGGGTCAAGAATTAATCAGTTGCTTCAAGTATATAACACAGCAAGGGATAGCCAAATGGAAACACCGGAGCGACCGAATCAAGCTCGGATACCCGTTAGAGAAAGATTAGGTTCTCAGCCCTACAGACAAAACAACCGAGACACACAATCATACAATAACACGAGACGAACTCAAGATTACAGCAATCGTGCTCAGAAGATAGTTATATTAAACAACGACAGACGTAGAACCGACTATTCTAAAATGACATGCCACTTTTGTAGAGTCAAAGGACACATAAAACGAAAATGTTTAAAATCAAAGAATATGAAGAGGGATGCGGTAAAGTTCGTGGATGTTGCGAAACCGGGTACGAGCGTAGAGAAAGACCTGTGCGCCTCAATGGACAGAATGTCGACGATTCAGGGAACTGACGATGACAGCGATGATGATGAATGGAATTCAGGTTATATGCAGTGTATGTATGTTGCGTCTTTTAATAGAATAAGTGAATCATGTCTTATAAATGTCTCAATTGATGATCGTTTGGTACAAATGGAGGCTGGTTGTGGTTTTAGTGTAACTGTTATGGGAAAATCCCAATATTTTTCGTTATTCAAAAAGCCTTTAACTATGAGTGATAAGCAACTACCAGTTGTCAATGGATCAAAACTAAAAATTAAAGGGGAAACAAATGCTTCAGTGAATCTAAATGAATTAAAAATGAAGTTTAATCTTTTAATTTTAAATACTGACTTTAAATTTATTCCCTTGTTTGACCGAAATTGGCTTGATGTTTTCTTTTCTCAATGGAGAAACAATTTTCTTAGTGATCATATATAGGTTAGATTCAGCAAACAAAGCGTGTATTATTGGGGAAATCAAAAGCAAGTTTGCGGGAGTGTTAAGGAAAAAATTTCAACGCCCATTAAAGATTTTGAGGCTGAATTGGTATTAAAAAGTTTTTTTTTTTTTTATTATTAGCTTTATTAAGGAGACTTGCAGCCCCAGGCTGGCTCGCCTCCGGTATTAAAAAGTGATGTTCCTATTTTCAAAAGATCCTATGATGTCCTGGATTATTTAACAAAACTAGAAAAAGAAAATGTGATTACACCGGTGAAGACCAGTAAATGGGCATCATCAGTGGTTGTAGTTATGAAAAAAATAATGAAATGAGACTCGTAATTAATTGTAATTGTAAAGTTTCAACAAATAAAGTTTTAATACCAAATATTTACCCTTTACCTTTGGCAGCCGACTTGTTTGCTAAATTGGCAAGCTGCAAAGTGTTTTATAGGCTAGACCTGGAGGGAGCTTATACACAGCTAGCATTGACTGAACGTTTCAAGAAATTTATGATGTTGAACACAATCAAGGGGTTGTTCACATATAATCCTTTACCCTAGGGCGCTTCCTCAAGTGCATCGATCTTCCAACAAGTTATGGATCAAATTTTAGATGGGGTTTGAAAATGTTTATGTTTATCTTGATGATGTACTCATAGCAGGTGAAAACTTGGAAGTTTGTCGCGAGCAATTGATTCTTGTTTTAGAAAGACTCGCAAATTCAAATATTAAAGTAAATGTTGAAAAATGTAAATTTTTGTGTCAGAATTGCCATATTTGGGCCATATTCTCAGCAAAAACGGGTTACTACCTAGTCCAGACAAAATTGCAACCATACAAAGAGCAAAGGTTTCCTGAAATGTGACTGAGCTATAGTCATATTTAGGCTTGATCAACTACTACAATCGTTTCGTGCCCCATATGTCTATCAAGTTATTCCATTTGTATAAACTATTGGAAAAAATACTAAATTTGTTTGGGATGGTAATTGTGAAAAAGCTTTCCAGGAAAGCAAAAACGCACTGGTTGTACCAAATTTTTAGAATTTTATGATCCATCAAAAGACACTGTAGTAGTAACAGACGCTTCAGGCTATGGCTTTGGAGGCGTGATTGCACGCGTGATATAAGGCATGATGTAAAAAACGCAGACTCCAAATGATGTAAATGGTGACAAAAATGTGTCTATTATGCCAAAAAAGTCGAATGATGGTTAAGACACACTGACAGAAGGAGATACTGTATGGTATCGAAATTTTCATCATCATTTACCGAATAAATGGATTAAGGCAACGTTTCTCAAACGTTTTTCTATTCTATTCTAACACTTTCCAGAAAGCAATTGGAAGCGCTCTCACCATGGCCCACCGAAGTCAGCTAAGGTGCTACAAGCAGCCGAGGCAAAACGTGTGGCTGGGAGTCGGTACGGGTGGTAGAGATGCTACGGTCGAAGAACGAACTGGAATTGAAGAACGACACGAAGAGGGCACCGAAGAAGTCAACGCTGGAAGCGGCTCTGATGATGAACCATTAAAAGGGATTCCCTATGGTTCCGGCAAAGGCCAGGAAGCGAAACGCGACTCCGGCGAACTTGCCGAACGTGTATCCCCGGCGATCGAAGAGGATCTGTAAGCGAATCCAGATTTCATTTATTCGTAGTTTATAAGTTCGAAGTGAATTTCGAACCGTATGAATTATTTATATGAGTTTAGTTCTATGAAATCTATCAATGAAAGTATGGACAATCCTAAAACGATCACGCAGCCCACCCATTTAATAAATCGATTAAGTATCCTATTTCATTTGATGTTCTGATTAGCTCCACTATGAATTTCATCAAACCGATTAATCACCCAAATTCATTTAAATTAATGATTTTGTGTGTGTTACTTCTACGTGAAGTTAAACGATTTACAATGATATGGAAATGCTAATATCATCTTCCAAACTTAGACGTACATGTTTATGATAGAATTAGAAGCGAAAGTATAAAATTTATAGTTCCGTTAGGATACGACAGGCATGAAGAAGTCGATTTGAAAGCGAGCGGAGGGTAATATTTGTGATGGCACATATCACACGACCTTCCTTCTGCCAAGCTCCCGTATGAAGGGGGAGGGAAGAATATCAGTGTGGAAGCTGATATATCTCCACTGGAAGCCAGTGGACAGTAATCCGGTGAAAATGGTTCTCGACAACGATCCGACGGGAACAAGAAGGCGAGGTGCACAGCGGGCCAGGTGGATCGATCAGGTAGAGGACGATTTGCGGACCCTCCGCAGACTGCGTGGGTGGGGACGTGCAGCCATAGACCGAGCTGAATGGAGAAGACTTTTATGTACTGTACTGGCTACTCTGGCCTTAGTTTGGTATTAAATAAAAAAAAATATTGGGACCTACATTTTCTCGGCTAACATGTCATTAATATACTGCGATCACGATATCATTGGAATCATGATTTAAACGGCAGGTTCCCGGGCGTCTTCCAAGCGATTATCACAATTCTTTCACGGTTATCTTATCCACCTCGTCTGGATTCATATGGTTTTCTTGTTTGATTTGTTTCTAGGCACTCTACTTTTTTCGCAAGATCAGCTGGAGTACGGATGCTGTTATATAAAATGTAGAAAATTTTGATTTACCAAATTCAATATAAGTAATATTTACCCATTTAGAAAAACTTCAAAGCGGAAATCAAACCAGCTTGCCTCTGCCTGGGGTCTTGCAGAGGCAAGCTGGGTTGATTTGCGTTTTTAGTGAAGTTCAAATTAGTTTGATGCAGATGTTCTAGGTTCTCTAAATTTTTCTGGAGTTCTGATCATTTGGTCTACCAGGTCAACTACGCCTGGTTTCAAACCGAAATCAACCCAGCATGTCCATTAGGGCAGTTCAAATTTCAAAAATGTTCGAAAATTCCAACTCCCATATGTCTATTTGCATCATTTTGATAATATAGGAGTCCTGGCAAAATTTCAGGCAATTCGGTGGCCATTTAGGGGTGGCGCGAAGTAAATTTATGTTTATATGGAAATTTGTATGGGAAAAACTTAAAATTCATTCAAGTCTCCCTACAACTGTCAAATCGTGATGAATTCAAATAAACATCCCCAAACTCCCTTTTTGGAATCTTTATAAATGAGACGTCTGGATAATACATTAGTTATGAGTGGATTGAAGGGTTCTATTGACAGTATGAATATAAGATAAATGGCTAAAATGGTGTAATTAGCCTCAACGTAGCAGTGGAAATAAAAATCAAAATTAATGAATTACCCACTGGTTGAGCTCAAATAGATTCCAAAAATGGAAGTTGGGGATGTTTATTTGAATACATCACGATTTAAGAGTTGTAGGGAGATTTGAATAAATTTTAAGTTCTTCCCATACAAATTTCCATATAAACATAAATTGACTTCGCGCCACCCCTAAATGGCCACCGAATCGCCTGAAATTTTGCCAGGACTCCTATATTATCAAAATGATGCTAATAGACATATGGGAGTTAGAATTTTCGAACATTTTTGAAATGTGAACTAGCCTAATGTCCATACAAGTCCCTAGAGCCCTTATATATTATGTAAAGTTGCAATTAATTTGATGCAGATGTTCCAGGTTCCCCAAATTGTTCTGGATTTGATAGAGCAGGTCAACTACGCCTGGTATCCAATTGGAATCAACTCAGCATTCCCATACACATCATTTGCATGAGCTTTCTTTTTCCAGCGCTGATTTTGGTTTGATACCAGGATTTGATTTCGGTTCAGGCGAAGTTGACCATGTATGAATGCTGTTGAACATTTTTCAAATTCCCTACTCAAAGGGAAAATCCGGAAATCGTAATAACTTAAATTATCTTAATAACTTAGTATTTTAACTCATCTGAACAAGCAATCATGCAAACATGCAAGTGATTTCAACGCCGTTAAAGCGATGATCCCCTTCCTGTTTTGTGATCAAATAATCTCGGAATTTTCCCAATCAAACAACAAACGCTAGTAACCAGTCAATTTCAGAGGTCGAGAACTACAAATGCAACACATGAGCATCGCGAATACAAATTTACTGTCGACCAGTGAATCCGTTCATTACTCTTTGATTGCAATTTGTACAATTTAAAGTAATGGCTTAATCAATCAGTGTGTCCCTTAAACGGCACTTCGTTCCAATGAGATATTACGTAGATGCGCATCATAAACTTAGGAGAGGCTTAAGTCGACTGGCGAATATGATCCACAGAATCTAATTCCTTTATGACATTCTAATTGCCTGAGGTGAAAGTTTTCAAGACAATTCCGAATTGATCAGAACGGTTTTATTTCACACAGTTCAATAATTAAGGATCAAACTCCGCGTGCTTAACTACAAAACAGTCAATGTGGATCGAGGAGTAGTCGCTTTTATTTGAATTATCTTTCAAGATTGCAACTTCAATTATGCCGTCGACTTTGTGGATAGCAAAAAAAAATCAACTCATGACAATTCGTTCGTTAGCAATACCATTGAGCGAGATTTACTTTGAATGCTTTCATTTTCCCTAATATCCCGCATGGGCCAAGGCATACTCGCTATAAAGGTTTGTCAGATAAATTGTATGCTTATCATCTCCGATGGACCGTTCAAGCCAAATTCTACCATTGAAATATTTGACTGTATCGGCAGGCACGAATATCACCTTCTGTAAGAAACTTCTTCATTTTGAAAGCATCTCAACAATGAGGCTAAAAGTTGCGGTTTGTGAAACTTATATTTTTATATGTTCTCACTAAGATGCTTGTTTTGGCAAATTGTGAATGATATTAATGTCAAGGTTTAAGATTCAGAATTAGAAAAAAAAAACAATATATTATAATATTTGAAGCAGATAAAGCTGTCCATCATACATCATACATATATTTTTTTTTAACAATAATTACCATTATTCGGTCGAGAAACAATCAATAGTATGTTATTCGCTACCCCTTCCCGATTCCAATTAAACTTACCTCCAAAAAGAAGATCCGAAATTCCACTTGCCACCTTTTAGGTCAACGCACCACTATCCTCGTATCAGTCGTTTCTTCTTCTGGTCAAGTCAAGCACCTGCACCGAGCAATAATTTCTTCTCTTTCGCAAAAAAAATCCTTCCACTTGCCACTTGCGATTATCACTTCCCCACACTGGGCGTATCAGTTATAGGCAGTAACTGCTTCACCATGCAGTTTGCAGCTGGAGAAATTCCTGATCACCCTTTTCGGCGAATACGATCAAGCGACGAACCCCCGGTCTGAGTCAGCTAAAAATTCACTCTCGCTGCAGGAAACCGAGGAGCGGTGTAGCGAACATCTGCTAACCAACAGAATCAACAAAACATCAAAATATCCACTTTGAAACAGCAAAATAAAACTACCGCCGCTGAAGACACTCCTCCTGCGGTATTTGGGGAAAAAACTGGAAACTCGCTGTACGATGATTTATTAAATCCAATTATCCTTTATTTTGATCGAGCCCTGCTGCGATGGTGTTCCTTCTCCCCATTTATTTCACTCTGAAGCCGTTTCTCGAAGTTGGTTTTGACTCACGTTTTACATATAATCAAACAAAAAAAAACTATGTGAGATTACGGTTTATCATTTTCTGCAACAATTGATTCGCAACAATTCTGTGAACTCCCCTCGTTTCCAGAACTAGAACACTGCCATAACGTAACCCGTAATTGAAACCGTTTTACGACATGAACTTGAACTTGTGCCACTGTCTCCCAAACTAGCGAAAAAAAGCTACTTTCAACCTCCTACCGTTGGTAGTCACAAACTGATCCGGCCGGGGACGCAACACGCCTCAGCGGCCACTTCGATACACGCACACGAACGCGCGGCACAAATTAGAGCACTTGTTTTCGGTCACCTCCGGTCCTCTCCAAGTGGGCAGTGCTCATACACGCTACACGTCATACACGTGCTTCTCCGGAAAGACGTTACTGCGGAATAATCCGTGCTGATAGCACTGGACCCATCGGCACCCGTCGTTGTCGAGTCGTCCGCCACGGACCTACGCGGTCGTTTCTTGCGGTCCCGTTGAAATCTCTCGCTCTTGCGTTCCCAACTCCCCGAAACGAAACCAACTTTCTTTCCCATGCGCACAACAACCGCAAAAGCGCTCCAAGAATGGTTACATCTCTCCTTGAACCTGCACTTGGAAACATGGATGGATGCGCCCGATTGTGACTCTCGCTCTCTCGTCGCTCAAATCGGAGTGTAATTGAACCTTGGAAGAGATCGGATGGAAAAGCAAGGTGATGATGGTGGTGATCATCATCGATGGTACCTAATCATCGTCATATGCTCGAGAAAGTTTACGCTTGCCGATGGGTGGCTGTCGAGAGAAAAGAGAACGGCAAGACCTTGAAAGAAATGCTCTATCATGGATGGATTCTAGGGTGAGCCAATCTTTTAAATATGTATGATGTTTATTATGCAGACATTTACACCATTATTATAAGGTGTGTTGTTCGTGAGTCTACACCACTCATGATTATTTTTTGATTTTAACAATCCAACAGTAATTACTGAATTCTAATTCATAATCTACAATCCCGCAGCTGGAATTCTGAAAAATCCTTACTAAAAATCGTCGAAATCAAATCCCAGTCGGGATTCTTCGGAATCCCAGTCGGGATTCTTCGGAATCCCAGTCGGGATTCTTCGGAATCCCAGTCGGGATTCTTCGGAATCCCAGTCGGGATTCTTCGGAATCCCAGTCGGGATTCTTCGGAATCCCAGTCGGGATTCTTCGGAATCCCAGTCGGGATTCTTCGGAATCCCAGTCGGGATTCTTCGGAATCCCAGTCGGGATTCTTCGGAATCCCAGTCGGGATTCTTCGGAATCCCAGTCGGGATTCTTCGGAATCCCAGTCGGGATTCTTCGGAATCCCAGTCGGGATTCTTCGGAATCCCAGTCGGGATTCTTCGGAATCCCAGTCGGGATTCTTCGAATCCAGTCAGGATTCTTCGAATCTGATCAGGATTCTTCGGAATCCCAGTCGATTCTTCGGAATCCCAGTCGGGATTCTTCGGAATCCCAGTCGGGATTCTTCGGAATCCAGGTCGGGATTCTTCGGAATCCAGGTCGGGATTCTTCGAATCCCAGTCGGGATTCTTCGGAATCCCAGTCAGGATTCTTCGGAATCCCAGTCGGGATTCTTCGAATCCCAGTCGGGATTCTTCGGAATCCCAGTCAGGATTCTTCGAATCCCAGTCAATTCTTCGAATCCCAGTCAGGATTCTTCGGAATCCCAGTCAGGATTCTTCGAATCCCAGTCGGGATTCTTCGAATCCCAGTCAGGATTCTTCGGAATCCCAGTCAGGATTCTTCGGAATCCCAGTCAGGATTCTTCGGAATCCCAGTCAGGATTCTTCGAATCCCAGTCGGGATTCTTCAATCCCAGTCAGGATTCTTCGGAATCCCAGTCAGGATTCTTCGGAATCCCAGTCAGGATTCTTCGGAATCCCAGTCGGGATTCTTCGGAATCCCAGTCGGGATTCTTCGAATCCCAGTCGGGATTCTTCAGAATCCCAGTCGGATTCTTCGGAATCCCAGTCAGGATTCTTCGGAATCAGTCAGGATTCTTCGGAATCCCAGTCGGATTCTTCGGAATCCCAGTCAGGATTCTTCGGAATCCCAGTCAGGATTCTTCGAATCCCAGTCAGGATTCTTCGAATCCCAGTCGGGATTCTTCGGAATCCCAGTCAGGATTCTTCGAATCCCAGTCGGGATTCTTCGAATCCCAGTCAGGATTCTTCGGAATCCCAGTCAGGATTCTTCGAATCCCAGTCGGATTCTTCGGAATCCCAGTCAGGATTCTTCGGAATCCCAGTCAGGATTCTTCGGAATCCCAGTCAGGATTCTTCGGAATCCCAGTCGGGATTCTTCGAATCCCAGTCGGGATTCTTCGGAATCCCAGTCGGGATTCTTCGAATCCCAGTCAGGATTCTTCGGAATCCCAGTCGGGATTCTTCGGAATCAGTCAGGATTCTTCGGAATCCCAGTCAGGATTCTTCGAATCCCAGTCGGGATTCTTCGAATCCCAGTCGATTCTTCGAATCCCAGTCAGGATTCTTCGGAATCCCAGTCGGGATTCTTCGGAATCCCAGTCGGGATTCTTCGGAATCCCAGTCGGGATTCTTCGGAATCCCAGTCGGCACTCTTCGAATCCCAGTCGGATTCTTCGGAATCCCAGTCAGGATTCTTCGAATCCCAGTCGGATTCTTCGAATCCCAGTCAGGATTCTTCGGAATCCCAGTCAGGATTCTTCGGAATCCCAGTCGGGATTCTTCGGAATCCCAGTCGGGATTCTTCCGGAATCTGATCGGGATTCTTCGGAATCCCAGTCAGGATTCTTCGAATCCCAGTCAGGATTCTTCGAATCCCAGTCAGGATTCTTCGGAATCCCAGTCGGGATTCTTCGGAATCCCAGTCGGATTCTTCGAATCCCAGTCGGGATTCTTCGAATCCCAGTCAATTCTTCGGAATCTGAGTCAGGATTCTTCGGAATCCCAGTCGATTCTTCGGAATCCCAGTCAGGATTCTTCGGAATCCCAGTCAGGATTCTTCGGAATCCCAGTCGGGATTCTTCGGAATCCCAGTCGGGATTCTTCGAATCCCAGTCGGGATTCTTCGGAATCCCAGTCGGGATTCTTCGGAATCCCAGTCGGGATTCTTCGGAATCCCAGTCGGGATTCTTCGGAATCCCAGTCGGGATTCTTCGGAATCCCAGTCCGGATTCTTCGGAATCCCAGTCCGGATTCTTCGGAATCCCAGTCGGGATTCCTCGGAATCCCAGTCGGGATTCTTCGGAATCCCAGTCGGAATTCTGCGGAATCCCAGTCGGGATTCTTCGGAATCCCAGTCGAGATTCTTCGGAATCCCAGTCGGCATTCTTCGGAATCCCAGTCCGGATTCTTCGGAATCCCAGTCCGGATTCTTCGGAATCCCAGTCCGGATTCTTCGGAATCCCAGTCCGGATTCTTCGGAATCCCAGTCGGGATTCTTCGGAATCCCAGTCGGGATTCTTCGGAATCCCAGTCGGGATTCTTCGGAATCCCAGTCGGGATTCTTCGGAATCCCTGTCGGGATTCTTCGGAATCCCAGTCGGGATTCTTCGGAATCCCAGTCGGGATTCTTCGGAATCCCAGTCGGGATTCTTCGGAATCCCAGTCGGGATTCTTCGGAATCCCAGTCGGGATTCTTCGGAATCCCAGTCGGGATTCTTCGGAATCCCAGTCGGGATTCTTCGGAATCCCAGTCGGGATTCTTCGGAATCCCAGTCGGGATTCTTCGGAATACCAGTCGGGATTCTTCGGAATCCCAGTCGGGATTCTTCAGAATCCCTTTCGCGATGCAACGGAACTTCAGCATTCTGGTCGGTATTCCCTGGATTCTTGGTCAATATTCTCTTCAACTGCATCCGAGATTCTTCTGAAACCTTAACAGAATTTTACGGTTCGCTAAGTCGGGTGTCTACGAAATCCCATTCGGGATTCTTCGTACTATCAGCCAGAATTTCACGGAATCCTTGCGATGCTTTAGCTGGTTTATATTTTTGTTGGCTCACATTCAGAACTTTTAAACTTAGGTTCATACAAACAAATAAGAACATTAATTCCCCAGACCCTAACCAATTATGACATAACAGCGCTTCTGATAGTATTTTCCACACAACCCTTCTAAATTATTCATCTCAGAAAGCCAACAACTATTAATCATTTTATTGAGTGGCTGACTCGCTATATGCTGTGAAGATCCCACACCCAACGTTATTGCTCAATGGTTGTTCCTTTTGATTCTTTTTTATCCATTCTTCTCTCATTCTTGAGATCACTTGATCCAGTTTCTTCTGCTCTCTCACGATCTCACCGCCACAAGAAGCCATTTTATGAGACAGATTCGAACAGCTGATCGAAATTTTGAGTGGACGGCTCGGTCTTTGTTTTGGTAAATTTGCATGTAAACCATCATCATTTCGTCATCATCATCATCATTTCATTTCATTTTCGCAAATGTTCCTTGTAAAATGTAAATATTAGTATTTGGTCTCCTGTCATTTGAGCTTTGTATAAAATGGCTTAGTGACCGGCCAACCGACTCGCTCGTAACTTTCTCCACCTTCTTGCACCATCATCAGTGGGATGGTGATCCGAACGAGTTTTGATCGCATTTCTTGTATTCTCTCTCTTGTCTGTATTGCGCCCCAACAATGTAGCCGGTTCATTCGCAGGTTTAGATGATTTTCACTTCTCTTTAAACCATCAAACGATGACGATGACCATAAAACAATGATCAAGTCGGCTGCAATAAAACACACAGAATATTTGTCTTATTAGCTCTCTCTCACACCCGATCGGCCTTCCTCAGCAGTAAGACCGATCAGGCCAAGCATTCCATCGAGCACTCCCCGTTCCAAGATCGGGACGGGATCTTTTCGTGCCAGGCAGCGCATGTTGTTACCCTGGCAGCGAGCGCAGAGCGGCGATATCAGGTTCGGCGTATTCCACGTAGCCACCGAAATAGAAGTTTCCTCGCCAGCAACCGGGCAGCTTCTGCTGGCTGCCGCTACTGCGGGCACCGACCGAAACGTTAAAATAATATCTCGGTAGCAGTCAGCCATCGTTGGATGACGTGTTCCACATAACCGACGCGCATCCAGACTGCCCCAATCGGAGATATCGGCTGTGCTGCTGCTGATGCGAGTGGGGAAACCTAACGGTCGCGGGATGGCTTTGCCTGACCGGTCCACTTGCGGTGCGGCGCGAGGTGCTCGTTGAATTTGGAGTCGTGTTTCCTCGTGAAAACATGACTCTGTTTTGATTTATGCACTATTTTAATGCATTGTAATTTACTTTTGGCTTGCATTTATCACAGCTTTATAAAAATTCAATTACCTTTTTTCTATTCAGGGATAAGTAACTGATTTATTACTATTATAAACATGTTTTGAGATTGTTTTACTTTTCCATGGACTCTCCGGATGTGCTTGTTGTGATGAAAATTATTCAACATCATCACTGCCCATAAAAGCTTTACTGTCCCATACAGGAAGGGAATTAAACAAATGGGACAGATATTTGTAGCGGCAGATTAGTTATGTAAACCTTAAATTTGGATGCTCATAACTGAAGAATCAAGATAATTTATGCAAATATTTCTTTATGAGAAATAGTCAGTAAAATAAAGTGACCAGACGTCCCGGATGTGCGGAACAGTCCGAATTCAGCCCACTGTCCTGCATTGCCAGGTGTCCCGGAAAACATCCCACATATTGATAAATCCAAAAGTTTGGGAAATCTAATACGATGTTTAGAGAATCTGTAAAAGACCGAACTATTCAGAAGAAAAAGGAAAAATTTAAGTAATCTAGAGGATTACTGAACTGGAGAATAAAGTTTAGAATGTTTTGAGGATTTAAATAATTTCTATAATTTTAAATGGGCCAGTGGGATAACTCATGTCGAAATCTCTTCACTTCCGCCACTAAAAAAATAATAGGACAAAATCCGACCAGATAACCAGGTGTTTTATCATTAAAGATCAGCCTTTTTAAATAAAGTTGAGTTGATTTTCCAGCCTTTGGATAACGCAGAAATCTCCGAATCTCCGGAATAAACAAAAGGAGGAATGGGAATATTAGATTTGTTGATTTGGTACAGGTAGTGGTGGTAGTTCAGGCCAGCCCAGCATCTAGAAAAAAATGGAATATCAGAAAATGAGTAAAATCTGTATTCTCAAATCTGCAAAGATCTGCAATAATCAGAAAACGCATGAAACATGCGAAATTTCACCGTCAACCAACGATTGCCGGACAAGAGCAACATCGTAGACCAATGAAGAATGTTTCGTTTGACGAAGACTTTCCAGGCTAAAGCGGAAATAGAAGTCCCAACTCATAATACACATCTTACGTGATATTTGATGGCTAAGCCAATCGCTTCCAGTCGAACATTGAGCGTCCTTAGGTCCCTTCAACTCAAAAGCCATCGTGTACGCGACCTTCCACGAAACCTGCGGAATCTAAATATTATCTTCGCTTGACGTTCTTCTCGGCGGTAAACAGGAGAACGGTATTTGGCGGCGTGCCATGAATCACGAGTTTTACCAGGAGTATAAAGATTATACAACACGGCAGACTACGGTGAGCTGGACACGTATGTTCGTATACATCACACAACTACAAAATATGCTCAAACAACAGGCGCCGTACAGCCACAAGGTCTATATTGCAAACCATTTCTATTTCAAATATGTTTGAAAATAAAACAAAGATTTTGGGGAATTTGTTTCAGAGCTGCAGGTTGATTGGAGGTACTCATTGACGATTTGATACGCTTTCATTACCACTAGATTAGTCAAGATTATTTATTATTTCACTTTTACTGTAAAGTGACCAGATTTCTGGTCAACCCACCATACACACCATACGCATTATATAAGTAAGAGTTTTTCTCGCACAAATAACACAGGCGAATGCTACAACATACATCAACTCAATTCAGAGCTGAGTCGATTTGTATATGGTGAAAAAAGCACTAATTGTAGGTACTTTTTTACTCTTCCTCCCTCCTCTTCTTTTGTTGTCATACAAAGAGCCAAACCACTTAAAAGGGCAATAACGGAACTCAACGTTAAGTAATATCATGTTTACAAAAGTAAAATCAAATTTATCTTTTGGTTAGTTTCTATTAAAAAATATTAGGTAATTTTATTCTAACCGGTATATGACAGTAAGGACCTCCTCAGCATGCGGTAAGAAGCACGGCTACAAAGCAAGACCATGCTGAGGGTGGTTGTTCGATTCGGTGAGACCGGCACCCGATTGAAAATTGTCTCGACTTCCTGGGCATAGAAGATCATCGTGCTAGCCTCAGGATACGAATGCAAAATGGTAATCTGGCTTAGAAACCTGCAGTTAATAACTGTGGAAATGCTCAATGAACACTAAGCTGTGAGGTGGCTCTGTCCCAGTGTCCTGATGATCCGCAATGCCAATAACAAGAAGAAGATATAACAGTCACCCCTCTGAGCCTTCTATTGCAGATGTGTTTCTGAAGACACATTTAGCCTTTTCGTTGGTTCCTTGAGGTACTCCGAAATGTTACAATACATTTCAGACGGTTGAATACTATTTCGCCGAAAAGCATTTCGCGTTTTTTTTCACTACTACATTTTGCGGAATATATCAACTCTACGAAAACTTTCGCGGAATGGATCTTTTCTCCGAAAGACATTTCGCGGAATGGACCTTTCTCCGAAAGACTTTTCGCGGAGTGTACTTTCACCGAAAATCATTTCGCGGAATGCCATTCAAAATTCAGTTGGAATAATTGTCATTGAAATATTTACGATTTCTGCTTAATTACTGCCATCCCTAAATTCTTAGATTGTGATTTAAGGCAGAATGAAAGGTAATACCTTCTATTGATGTCTGAGCAATAACGTTTAGCATAAAGATAATAAAATGTACGGAATGCGAACATGCTTTGGTGCGTCACCGAAAAAGACTAAATAAACAAAGCCAAGAGACGACGAAATAGATGGTAACTACTCGTGACCACGGCGGTGGGAAATCGGCGTCAGGTCAGGTAAAAACGTTAGGATCAGATAAAACTTAGACATAAGAAAATCCATAATTGTAAGGAGAAATAGGAAATCAAATTATTACATCTCAGCTTCGTTAGATGGAGTTCATTCTTCATTGTGCAGAGACCGTCTCACTGATTTTGCTAAATCGGTGTCATCGAGAAGAGTAGGTTTCTTGGTTAAAGAAAGATTTGGTGGCTCCAGAGAGAATAATTGGTTTTCCTCACGGTGCCGTTATAGTTCTTGCTTTTGATAGTGAACCTAAGACACGGCGGGTGATCGGTAAGGTAAAAGAACGATAACGGTGAAAGTGCAGGATCAATCAATTCTCGGAAGTAAACGAGAATTACAAAGGAGAAATTCGTGACTGTAGTGAAAAAGGCTCTTGGACGCGACGGACAGTCGACCAAGTCAATCCATCTAGAGACGAGTGGTAGTGAAGTTAGATCGAAGGGTTAGTAATAAGTGATAAGTTAGATCATTAGTGATTTAGGACAAAAGTTCTTCTGATAGTTTCAGAAAAATAATGTTAGTTTTGGAGTGATCCTGTTTCAGTTAAAAGCAAAATGTTGCAAATTGTATAAAGAAAAATAAGAAGGGAAATTGTAAGCTCTGCACTGTCCTGATGAAAGAGAGTCAATGATTCAATGCAATTATTGCCTTTTATGGTTTCATCAATCTTGTGTCAGTTTAGAATCTTTACTACGAAACGAAACCTGGAATGTCCGCGATGTTTAGAGGTTTACTCTAAACTAAAAATGTTTGAAGAGAACGAGTCCCTAGACTACATACATTCTTGAAAATTCACAAGGAAACACAAGAAGCTCAAAATAAAATGTTTCACGATTTTTAAAATAATGAATTTGAAAATGGAAAAAGTGAATCATATTCAATTCTATACCCTTCTACTTATGCTTCTACTTCCTCAAATGTGCCGTTAATCATACAACAGCCTCTTCGAATCAGATAGTAAATTTGCTAGCTAGACAATCACTAGGAATTCATGAACGCTTTTTTTTTTTGTACTATTGGATATGGGCGACCCATCATATCAAAAGGTTTAATTTGTGGAATACTGAAAACGATCAATTGGTGTATAAAGTTGATTGTCCTACATCTTCAGACACATTGACGAAACGAGCTGTTGTCAATTGTTGCGAGATGTATGCCACATTGGTTTAAGTTCAAATGTCACCATAGAGAGTAGAATTAATTGCAAGATCTATGGGATGATGAAGTACCAAACATTAAGAATCGTTTAGTTGAATGGTCTATTAGAGTTAAAGGTTTGGATTCACTTAAGATTCAAAGGTGTTACATCAAAGCTTTAGAGGTTACAAAAGAGAGGTGACGTTGTAGATGCATCAGATAAGGCATTTGCTGTCAGTATATTTGGGACCTTTTCAGGAGGATATTGATGTAAGCTAGTCGTTGTTGCTAAGATGGGCTCTATGAGGGCGATGACCATTCGAAATAAAACTACAGGCAGCATTATCAGATACACGTCTGGCTAATACTATCGCAAAAGAAATTATATTAGAAATACATGAAACCGTGTATTGGTCGGATAATAGTACTGTCTTATCATGGATTAAATCGATCCACGGAATTATAGACAATTCGTTGCTTTTGAGTTAGTAAAATTCATGATAATACCTTAAACCAATGGAGGTGGATTGATATCAAAAGCAATCCGCAGATGAAGCTACTAAGGTGATTAAAAGGAAATCCATTTGATTAGATGGATCAATTTTCTAAAACAGCCCGAATAAACTTGGCCCAAATGAATGGTTCATTGAGAACAAACGAAGAATTAAGACATGTTAATCTCATAATGAGTGAGAAATATTTGATTTTGAAGGCATTCAAATTAATTGGTTCAAACTGGTTACGTTTAAAAGGTCAGTTTGTATGGCCAAGAAATTCATCGACAGGTTACGCACAATAAGGCAAAATAACCCTTTGATTTATATTTATCTAAAGGTGATTTTGATTGGGCAGAAACAATTCATATCAAACAATTACATCAAAATTCTATATCAAAGTGAAGTATTCTCAGAGAAATTTTATGCTTAGCGCTTTCTGGGAAAATTGATGAGCATAGTCATATCAGGAATTTAAACCCAGATCTCAGATGACGAAGGTATTATGCGATCAAATGGAAGACTAGCAAACGTTAAGTGTTGTTTGCCTAGCAAAAGACATATTTTGCCTCAAATGCATCATGTGACGAAGCTAATTCTACAACAATATCATGAACGTTTTCATCATCAGAAATTCGAAGCGGTAATTGCAGCCACTCGGTCCGATAACAATTTCAATAGGATGAAGGACGGAGAAACGATGGGAGCCCTTTTCGTGTTTGGTAACGCGAGTTATCCATTTAGAAGTAGCCTTCGACGCAAATACTGATTCTTTCTTTCTTTGTTCAATGTATTACAACACTTACGCGGAAGAGTTGCTGAATTATAAAGTGACAACGGTACAAATTTTATTGGTGATAATAACGAGTTTAGGAAAATAACAAAAGGTTGGCGACTAAAGGAATTGATTGAATTTTAATCCTCCTATGTCACCACATTTTGACGAAGCTTGAAGAAATGGTTAGAGAAACGAAAAGTTTGATGAAATTCTTCAGGGTACATATCGTGAGAGCCACGTTCCACGCTTAGAGTCACGTTCAATGAGATTGCATTTATCATTAACTGCAGGCCATTAACACACATTGCTCAGACCGCATCGTGCTTCCGTGCTGTGCTGTTCTCTTTGGAAGTTTTAACTACCGGCTATTTCAATTTCAACAGTGCTTCAGCGCTATTTGTACCCACTGATCCTGTTACGAGCTTTGCAAGAATCCGTGCCTTCGTTTTGTGGACCGTTTCTTCTAAGAAACAAGGTTTCAAGACCGTCCTGCCAAAGCGCGGAAATATAGAATGAAGCTGGAGACTTCAGATATTCCTTCTAACTCTAATATCGGAAATATTTTCCTATCGAACTGAGCAATCAGTTCGATTTGATCCATGATGAATTAGCAAATCGAATCTACCTCAGCCCAGGTGATTCGATTCATGCGAAAATGAAGGATTCCGCCAATTGTGGTATCTGTTGTCGAGTTTTCTGGCTTTTGAAATGAGATTTTGAGTAACCTTCAGGGATCACGGTTTCATTGCAGATTGCCAGGAAGGTGACTGCCGCGTTTTGCCGGGATCCTTTCACAATCGCAAACGTCTTCTTCAGTATCTAACTGAAAAGCGCCATAAATTCTTCACATACGACGACAAACTGAGCGATTGTTCAAAGTCGTCTTGAAAGGTCCCCAGTGATGATAAATCGCTGGATGACATAAAATTGAAATTTTCAATTACTTGGATTTTCACCAATCAATTAAGATGAAAAGAAATCTCGCTCTGGTACTTTCCAGAGGGTATTTCTAATTTTATTTAGTCTACTTCAAAAAAAGTGAACTAAATAATATGAAAGTTTTGAAAAGGCCTGTATTATGTCCCATGTTCGTGTTACGGAACATTTCCGCAGGCCTGGGGGAATTTCCTAAACCCACTCAGTGCCGTAGTTAAAAGGTAATGAACCAAGCATTGCCACATGGATGCTAAATGATTTGGATGAACCTCTCACAAAAGGACGCCGTCCTGAGAGAAGATTCAAAAATTTAAATGTGCCAATTGTGGCGGCAATCATAAATCCAATTTCTGGAATTCTTCACGCAAAACAAGTTTTGCATTCTGCACAAAATTGATGACGGAATATTCCAATAGAATCCCAGATTGTTATTGGACTTTAATGAATCCTAATTTTATTTGAAAATTTTAAATTGGAATGTCTGCTCTTTAAAGGGCAAGGAAGATGAATTATTAAACTTCCTATCAGTTCATAATGTGCACATTGCCATTATAACTCGAAACATATTTAAAACCTGGTCTTTTCATCAAATAAGATCCAAATTATTTTATTTACGAAATGATCGTCTTGACAGCGCCTGACAGACGTATCAAACATAAATTATATCACAGACCGCATCGCTTGTGCTGTGCTGTTCTTTTTCTCTTTGCGGAAGGAAGTTTTAATACTTCCTGAAGCTATTTTAATTTTAACGGTGCTTCTTAGCGTTATTTGTACCACCGATCCCGTTACGATCTTTGCAAGGACTGTGCCTTCGTTTTACGTTGGACCCGTTTGCGGAAGTAAATTTCCGACAAGTGGTAATCCGCAGGGACACCGTTCTGGAAAAATCTCTTAGAAGGTCACGTCTCCACGCTCACAATGAGCATTAATAAAACAAGAGGAAGGGGAGTCCTGAATTCTCCACTTCCTCTAAGAAACAAGGTTTCAAGACATCCTGACAAAGCGCGGAAAAATAGAAGGAAGCTGGAGACTTTAGATATTCCTTCTAACTTAACTTGACATTATTTCTTCTCCTATCGAACTGAGCAATCAGTTCGATTTGATTAATGATGAATTTGAGAAAATCGAATCTAGTTCAGCCCAGGTGATTCGATTCTTGAATAAACAAAGGATTCCGCCAATTGTGGTATCTGTTGCCGAGTTTTCTGGCTTTAGGAATGATATTTTGAGTAACCTTCAGGGATCAAGGTTTCATTTCAGATTGCCAGAAAGGAGACTGCCGCGTTTTGCCGGGATCCTTCGACGATCGCAAACGCTCCTTCAGTATTTAACTGAGAAGCGCCATAAATTCTTCACATATGACGAAAAACTGAGCGATTGTTCAAAGTCGTCTTGAAAGGTCTCCCAGTGATGATAAATCACTGGATGAGATTCAAATTGAAATCTCTCAATTCTTGGATTTTCACCAGTCCATAAATCCAATTTCTGGGAATGCCCTTCACGCAAAAAGTTTTGATCTCCCGTGCAAAATTGATGACGGGAAATTCCAATCGAGGTTTATACCATGTCCCAACGGAAAATAATGGTCATGTTTCGATTCAGGTAGCATGTTGCTTCCGATTTTGATTTTTACTGAACAATTGCATCACATGATTGATGCAATGTTCAAAGCAAATACCACTACCAAGCTGTTCAGGTTGGTATAAAGTACACACAAATATTGTTATCGGACTCCGTTTTAATGGATTCAAATAATTGTGTGAAAATTTTAAATTGGAATGCCCGTCTTTGAAGGGTAAGGAAGATGAATTATTCAATCTCCTATCAGTTCATAACTACATTGCCATTATAACTGAAACCTAAAACCAGGACTCTCCATTAAAAGAGATCCAAATTATTTTATCTAAAGAAATGATCGTCTTGACAGCGCCTGTGGGGTCGCCATTGTCATTAAGACAGTCAAACATAAATTTTCTCTTCGTTCGAAACCAAAGTTTTGAAACCTTGGGAGTTTCTGTTGAAACAAATTTTGGATCAATTATAGCTAGTCCACTTGCCTTTTCAATGCAATGGGCAGCAAAGAATTTGTTGAAAGCTGATCTTAAATTCTGACTCGCAACAAATCAAAATTCTTCGTAATTGGCGACTTCAACAAACATCCGTTCATGGAATAATGCTCCAACGCAATTCCACGGTAAACTTTATTTGAAGATGTTTCTGGGATATTATACTATTCAATATCCCAATGGCCCAACTTGTTTTCATCCACTGAAATCCTTTGACAATTGATTTGGTTTAACGGATTCACGTCACCGTATGGCCAATTGGTACTATGCTGACTTTATCTGACCACCTTCCTGTGACATTTGAAATCTACAAGAAGCATTTATAATCCAACCTCATTTCTAATTACTAGGCTGATGGGATTTACTGTATATCAATAGGAATTTTGATGATGATTTCTTCTGATACCAAAAGTGATATTGATTCAATATCACTTTTGGTCAGAGTAAAATAATCGAAATTTTTGAGAAGACCATTTTTCTTCATGTCAGTTCACTTCAACATTCATAGGTCCTTGGACAGTCAATTTCAGTTGAATATTAGTCATTGAATATTTATGCACTTTTTACAAATTGATAAAATATCGAAATCTGACCACGTTTCAAATAAGTAAAGTGATTTATACACAGGACTGAATCCGATTTTCATGCGAGGACTTTCAGTGGTAAACATCAACATAAACAATGCTAATTATGTATTTTTCTGCACAAAAACACATTCCAGACAGTCGAATGAATGAGTTCGTGGAGTAGTCGTTCGATCATGTCATTCTATGTTTTGAAATTAGCGATGGTTTCGTACATGGACCAGGCTTCATGAAGATGAATATTTTAAGCTCTGATATTGATAATGCTCTCTATCTTTGACAAATTTAATTTTCGAAGCCAGAGGCATTGCAATTCCTAAATGTGAAATTAAATTCAACTCCATTATTATTGGCGATGATCTTCAGCTACCGATCCATCTTGAAAACGTGGGGCAAAGGCAATATCAGAACTCGCGATCCGCATTGAAAGTTATTTGGCGGATGAAATTAAAAGCGTTTCGCTATTCTGAGAAATACCAACTTTGAGAATTGGATCCCAGTCGAAACCCTTTTGAAATTAACGAAATTTCTTAAAAAACCTCAAAAGCCAATTGTTAAAGAGGGAAATAAAATTTTATTAACAAATGGCAGAAAGATCAAAAATTTGCTCAGTCTTCGAGAGTGTCCATAAATTAGTCAGGTCTCAGCAGCCCAATTGAGGATCAGGTTACACGGAGTTTGAAGACATTCTCAATCAAAAGAGAATAATGTTTACCCTTCGTTGGGAACTAATTTGGATGAAGTGAGATTTATTATAGAAAATTTAAAATATGAAAGCGGGATGATGATGGTGTTTTCTACATACTTATCAAAAACTTCCTGAGAGCTCTTTATCCTTTTGGTGAATTTAAATAAAAAAGATTTCAATGGATACTTCCAGATAAATGGAAAAACGCTAAAGTTGTTCTAATTTTGAAGCGAACAATTTTCAGCTGGCTTCTATTATCACGAATCAGTTTGCTTTCTTCAATAAGCAAACTGTTTGAAAAGATTATTTTAAATAGAATGATGGTTCATATTAATGACAATTCTATATTTGCTGATAAGCAATTTGGTTTTCGCAGATTCAACCACTCATCAGTTATTAAGAATTACGAACTTAATTCGGCTCAACAAATCTGAAGGATATTCGACTGAGTTCTCTTCTTGATATAGAGAAAGCATTTGACAGTGTTTGATGAAGGTTTGATTGTTAAATTGATGAATTTTATTCTCTGTACATCATTAAACTGATCCAAATTATTTATCAGATTCTCACTTCAGGTAAATTATCAGAATTTTAATTGATAGACATTTGTAAGGGCTGGTGTCCCCAAGGCAGCATACTGGGGCCCATATTGTAAACATTTTACTTCTGACTTACCTGATTTATCACCAGGGTGTCGAAAATCTTTGTTGCAGATGATACGATGATGATGATGATATGATGATGGCTCTCAGTCAAAGGGCGAAGCCTTCGTGTCATTTGTAATAGATTGCAAAAATTTGGATATTTTCTCCACTTTCCACCAAATGGAAAATTTTCCGGAATGCTTCAAAACTCAGCTTATAATTTCCCATAAGCCGAGAGCTGCTTTGAAACCTTCTAGACATATTGTCACTATGAATGGATTCAAAAATGAAAATACGAAGTTAAATATTATATAGTTAAATAAATATAGTTAAATAAATATAGGACTTCTGCTAGATCAAAATTAACTTTCAAAAGTACATTGAAGGCTGAATGCCAAATGACAAAATATATTAGTGTCTATACCACTTATAAACAGAAAATCAAAACATTGTCTTAAGCAAACTTTGATTTACAAACAAATTTTAGACCAGCCATGTTGTATGTGTGCCAATATGGACTAGTTGCTGCAATACGAGAAAAAGGCACACCAAAAAGATAAAATTTTGAAATGATTCTAAGTTGCCCGTGGTGTAGTCCAATGAACTTCATGAATTTCTAATATTGAGACTTTGCAATAAACGTCCAACAAAATAATTTCCAATTTTGACAAAATCTCCAATCTTGAAAATCTATTAACTATGTAACGATCATTATGTTCGATTTAGAATGTTCCAAAAGCTGAATTGTTGTATGGTGATGAGCGAAGGTTTTCTACATTCTGTCTTAGGTTCGTAGTTTGAATTCCACTAGTAACGGAGTTATAGTAGTTTCGTAACTTAGACAAATGATAAAAATTCCAACATTTGCTGCCATTGACTAGCGCTCTAACTCCTTTTAGTTGAATCTAGTAACGAACACATTAGACAAATTGTAAAAAACCTTCGCACTAGATGTCCACCATAAACATGATTTAAAATTCAGCTCTGAATGTGTTATTGACAAACATTAAATGATCGAACGCAATTACTGAATGATCGTTAACATCTAGATTTCAACGATTAGCTCCTTTGCACCCTTAGTATAAATTAGGTTAAGTTAGTTTGTTGAAATATTGTAATTCCTACTTGGTTCTGTGCGGCATGGTTAATGATAATCAATGCATACACTGAACAGTGTACAGTGTGCTGAACGGTCACGCACCTTTGAATGTATTGCACGCCGTCGATTGCGACAGACCGACACAGCATCACACGCTTACGCGCGAAGTCACATTCGGCAAGCGCTCTGCAAGCTGCATCATTTTCCGGTAGCATAACAACAGGTAAGTCGCCATTTTAAATAATAAGTATAAATCCGCGCTGGGTTATTCTCGTATGCGGAAGTGCACATTTTGGCGATCCTGCCAGAGTAATTAAATATTGACTTGATTCCCAAAGTTAGAAGGAATAACCCAGACGCTAGCAAATCAGCCCAACAAACGAACTCCATTTTCTTTTTTCAAATCTGATGATGAAAACAAAAAGTTCTTAGCGTGACGGGATGTCCGCATCAACCAACCTCAGTGTTAAAAGAAATCAGTCCTTAGCGACGGGATGTCCGCATTACCAAATAACCTCGGGAAACAAAAGATCAGTCTTGGCGTGACGGATGTCCGCAAAACTCGCGCTTAGTATGGCGAGGCATGTGGTTTTACAATTGATCTGGCATGTTAGAAATCTTTAAACAAATGTCCTTAGTACGCCCACAAATGTCCTGGGTGTAACGAAATGTCCATTCAAACAGGCGTGAGGATGTCCGCGACAACAAAGTGTTGAGCGTCCGTATAAAAGTCCACGGCGTAACAAAGTGTCTTTGTGACAAGTCCCAGGCGTGACGGGATGTCCGCATAATTTCAAATGATCTTGAGTAACACAATCTTTGGCGTGACGGATGTCCGCAAAACCTGCTCCAATGTGTAATAAAACCCAAGCAAGGTTCTTTGATGTCACTGCCCACTTGATATCCTCTATGTCATCTTTAAAAAAAAATGTACTAGTTAGACGAAAAACCCTTGCACCCATTGAAATTATCCTTTAAACAGACATTCGCCCTGTAATAGGAAACATTATGCTTGACTAAAGTTCGAGGCTCGTTAATTGTGTCTATTCCAGACATCAAATTGTTCCAAAACAACATGTCAAGTAACGGAGATATGTCCGAGCGCCCGAGTACCTCTACCACAATCCAGCGATGACGAGTGCGAGCAGGAACCTCTCCGACGATGAACAACATTCACGATTCGGATAACAGTCCGTTGATAACCGAATGACATTGACTTTTGCTCCGATTTCGTTCATCCAGTCGTGTCTGCAGTTCAAGGCCAAGATCTCGACAACATTCAAGATACCGTTAGTCAGGTCATCGATCCCTCCGCTGCATCTGATGCAGTAAGACTTCAACGGACAGCAACGAACAGCGACTCCAAAGGATGGAAAACGCACTGTTCGACATCACCAAGGCAATCCACTCATGCAAACGACACGAGCCACACCGTATATCCCTGACGCTGATCAAAATTGGTGCACTTTGTCAGTAGCCTGGGTGACATCGTTTGCCCAGTATTCA